>NW_025533489.1:1206223-1287639 GCF_020615455.1 Coregonus clupeaformis | reverse complement strand
TCAAGGATAGAGGATCTGTTCAACCAATACTGTGGAGGAGGAGTGAAGGGGGGGTCTGGCTTCTGCTGTATCTCTCCTGCAGATTTAGGATCTTAATTTGAGCCAGTTTGCTACAGCAGTAAATCTTCCTGCAGCAACAGGAAATCTTAATTTTTATTGTAATTCATGACATTTCAGGAGTTGATACACATTTTCCTAAGGTAAAAATCAAATCTGCATGAAATTAAACGAAGTGATCTAACTTCAACCCAACACCCCAACATCAAATACACAACCAAGTTATCCTGCGCCAGGTTGATCAAATTAATATCTTACGTCTGTACACACACACCTATTTTTCTGTCTCTCTCCCATCTCCCCCCTCCTTCTCTCCGTCACTGGAGTTAGGCACCACCCTTTAAGGGAGTGCACACACACACACACACTCACGCTCTCCCTGCTTACTCACACTGACCACCAGCTACTGTGGATACTTTGATCTCTGTGTCTGACTGTGCTTCCCTACCAGGGGAGATTTGGATGAGCTCTGGTTGGACTCCAGCAGCAGACTGTGAAGGCTTGGCCTGTACAGGGGTTGGATGATATCACCCAGTGGCTGTGCTTTTTGACCTGTGTTGTGGGAGGCTGGCTTATCTTCTCAACAGAGAGAGAGAGAGGAGAGAAGAGAGATATGCAAAAAGCTGACAAACCATCCGGACAGGACAGATAGGCAGGCCCCTGCTCTCTGTCTCTCTCTCTCTCTCTCTCTCTCTCTCTCTCTCTCTCTCTCTTTTCTCCTTTTCTCTGTTGAAAGCCCTGCCTGCCATCCCACACCCCTGACTAGACAGGGTGAGTAGGCTTCAGACGAACGAGCAGATCTTTCTCTCTCTCTTTCCTATCAGCTGTTTCACTCATAATCTCTTTAATCTTTCATACTTGCTCATTATCTCTCCTCTTCACTACCTTGCATTCCTTTAGTTTTCTGTCCTTCCATCCTCTGCCTCACCCTTCCTGTAACGTGTGCGTGTGTTTGTGTGGCAACGTGTTTGTTGGCGTGGTGAGCTCACCCCAGGGCTTGACAGTGGGTGTGTGTGTGTGTGTGTGTGTGTGTGTGTGTGTGTGTGTGTGTGTGTGTGTGTGTGTGTGTGTGTGTGAGAGAGGAGGGAGCTAGTGAGGACAGAGGCCGATTACGGTGTGCAGTTTTGCCTTGGCTCTGAGGAGCTGAGGCAGGCTCACCGGTACACTCTCATATGGAGGAGAACACACCTCAACCTAACACCTCTAGGGAGGCGTTTGAAGTGTGTGTGAAGTTGTCATTACAAAGTAATTATTCAAGCACATTGCCAGCGGCAGCATAATCCCTGCTGACTCTGGCTAACCACAAGACGTGAAGGAAGGATCTGTTACAGTTTTTAGAATAGTAGACATTACATACATCATCCCTGAACTGAATAGTCAAGGGTTAAATTACGATGGTTTTTTATGGTTGGGTCTTCTAAGGCTCTGCCACTAACTAGCCTTTAGACTCCTATTCATCAAGCTCTGGATCCCATTTCTCATTCATGTTAAAGGCTTATTGAGACAATAGTGTTACCCTGTGTGTGTTACCGTGTGTGTGTTACTGTGTATGTGTTACCGTGTGTGTGTGTGTGTGTGTGTGTGTGTGTGCTCCTGAAGTGGGATAGCATAGCCTTCTGATTAATTTGTACTGTAAAGGAGTTGTATTAGCCTACAATGAGGCATCACATTGTCCCATTGGCTACTCACCTAATTCACCCATTAGTTCATAATTAAATCCACTCTGTCACTGGAGATATCCCTACGCTTAAAATCTCTACACAACACAAAACAACTTATATTGCTATCTGTAGATTTCAACCTGCAATTTCAGGATTACATTGCCTGGTGTCTGCTTTTGAAGCACTGGGGCGTTTTAACCAGACTGACTCACTGGAGGAGTTTGTAGTGTCCATATGTAGGAAGTGATGAGTGAGTGTTTTACAGTGAGTTACCCCACACCTGTATGCTGTATAAGTTGTTTGGCCATAGGAGGACTATAGGCTATCTGTTTGATTGTGGCAAAACCATGCATACGTGTTATTCATACTTCCTCTGTGCTTCAATTCCTGTCAATACCATTGACTTTACTTAATGGCAGCAGTCATATGCATACAATTCCAGAATTCTAAGAATGCTCCACACACACACACACACACACACACACACACACAGGTGCGCAACGCATGTTAATGCATACAAACGCAACTGAAAACAACTACTGTTGTTCATTCAGAGTTAACATTTTTTTCTGAATGGTGTGCGGCTATATACACATGCTTGCACACACACACTTCAACACACATTGTCCTGTAGTGGGAGTTTCCATTATAGTGCCGTAATTCAGTTCTCTCTCTGTATAAACATTTCACCTGCCAGGTCCTCCACAAGCTCAGGAAATATACTTTCTTTCCCGTCTGCAGCCAGACTACACACACACACACGTACACACACCCCGCTCGCCTGTCAAACTTCTCCTCCCATAACACATTCCTCATTACCATGTACATTCTATAGGCTGTTATTGTGTTACCTGGACTGCACATGGTCTCCTCTTACAGGAGAAAGCTTGTAGCGCGTGGCTGTCACGTCTGGTGCGACATCATGTCAGACAGGAACGTACACACACTCACACCCACCTGACATTCCCGGCTCGGGTTTCCCTTTGACGCTTACAAAACCACGGCAGGCACCCACAACATCCTCAATCTATCTCCCACTTCCTCACCTTCCCCCTCCTCAACTACTCCCCCTCTCCCAAGCTGTCATACTCTCATAGTGGAAACATCAATGGAAAGATAGTTTAATAATAACATATTCTAATATGAGACGACATTAGGTTGAGGTAAAGGTGGGACATTTGTAGTTTGGCTGTGGTGAGGGTGGCGGAGGTTGTAGTCTGGCTTTGAGGGTGGTGGAGGGGTTGTAGTTTGGTTGAGAGGATAGTGGAGGGAGTTGTAGTTTGGTTGAGAGGGGTAGTGGAGGTTGTAGTTTGGTTGTGAGGGTAGTAGAGGGAGTTGTTAGTTTGGTTGTGAAGTTGTAGTTTGGTTGTGAGGTTGTAGTTTAGCTGTGAGGGGGGGTTGTAGTTTGTTTGATGGTTATGTAGTTTGGTTGTGAGGGTGGTGGAGGGGGTTGTGGTTTGGTTGTGAGGGTGGTGGGGAGGGAGTTGTAGTTTGGTTGTGAGGGAGTTGTAGTTTAGCTGTGAGGGTAGTGGAGGAGTTGTGAGGTGACATGATACTTAGAGAGAATTCACTGATAGATGTCAGAGATGTTGAAGGTTTATTGGTGGCTGGAAGGTCTCATGGGGCCTCTAGCTTCAGGCATGGCATTCTAACAGAGAGTGTAGTCCATCTCAGCTACAGAGGTAAATGTAGATATATATATAGCCCTAAACTTTGACATGCTGTCCTATGAAAGACTAGGGTTGTGTCCCAAATGTCACTATATTCCCTAAATAGTGCACTACTTTTGACCAGGGCCCATAGGGATCTGGTCAAGGTAGTGCAATATGTTGAAAATAGGGTGCCATTTGGGATGCAACAAGGCTAGTCAGGTAGACGGGTTGTTGGTGCCTGTGTTTTATGGGCTGTGGAGGATCCTGAACACACCCAAGGTGACTGGGAGTGAGGCAGTAACGCGCAGCCCTCACAGGATTAAAGAACGATGAGTGATGCCACTAAAATATTAAAGATGTGAAAAATGTAGCATTAGGATTGGTCTTATGTCTTTCATATTAGTTTTACAGTGGTTTTCACAGCATCCTTTCACCATATGAAGTTGAGTCATTGGTTATAGCCCTCTGTTGACAAAAATAGATTTTCTACAGTCAAACTGATAACCCTAGCTCCATCTCTTATGTACCTTGCTCTCACATTATTCAGCAAGAGATATCCAGCCTTTACAATATGCTATATACAGACATAGTTGACATATTTGGAGCAGTGGAAGACAGGAGAGGTGTGCGCCATTTTGATCAGCAAGATGACAGGCTTAAAATAAGAATAATCATACACTGTCACCATTTCCTTGTTCCCCCCCACCACACCCACCATGCAGCCCAGCTGTATACCTACAGTACCTGCTGTTAAAGCACAAATTTGAACTGTCACATTCTCTCACTACTTAACTCTGTGTTTGAAGTCTATGACTCCAGGCTGGATTTCTGGAAAAAGGGTTCTTTTTTCCCTCATGGAGGCTTGTCACACTTTGTCTGTGTCTGAAATGCACACTTTATTCTATATAGTGCACTACTTATGTCAGCCCCATATACTGTATGTAACAGTGCACTATATGGGGAATGGCTCCATAAACCAACTTTTGAATATATTGCAACCAACCCCTCACTGCTGGAGTTCTTCAGGTCATTGTTCTCCGCTGTAGAAGAAGAACAGGGCAGGTGGGTTTTGAGAAGCAGAGGGTCGAGATTAATGATCAAGTTCTATGTATTTGGTTATACTGGCGGGGAAAGCCACATTCAAATAGAGAGCCTTGGGCAAGCGATCAGAACTCGGCCTCTACAAGCTGAACTCAATGAGAGAGCCTTGTGGGAGCTGGGTCGTGTTCATAAGGGAACACTGTGGCGACGTTGTGCAACAGGCTTTTTTTAGTGTTTTGTGTTGGATAAGTCCAGCTCACTGTGTTAGTCAGTTTTTTTCCCGGTTTGTTCACTTATAGACACTACCCAGAGCCGATCAACGTCATATCATCCATTCCAGCAGGGCCTGTCAAGCCTGTTCTCACTGCCTCGAAACTGACAGGCAGTAGGCTGACACTATCAGGTCCACCCAACAGGCCCTACTACTGTCTGTGGCTGCTACTGACAGGGATATGGCAGTTGCAGTTGCTTTCTCTTTCTGTTGGGGACACGGATGTTGCCCAGAGGAAGAGCTGAGAGAAGGCAGAGGCTGATTCTATGATACAGGACATTGTGTTTGTTGGTGAATATTCATTAACTTTTTTTCCAGCTTTCTGTCTTACATACATGCATTAATATTTCCTGTTGGTATGTTTGCTTTTGTTCATTTGAGATAAAAACATTTGGCAGCAGTCTCAATGCATTATTTCCACTAGTGTAGTTCTCTAGTAAGCTGTCTGTTGGCAGTGCAGCTGCAGGGATATGGCATTATCAGTGTGAGTGATGTGTATCCCATGGCTGGATTAGGTTCATTCATTCACCTGAAAAGGTTAACCAGCTCGCCATTAGAGAACATTGGGGTGTGACCGCACAGCGCTCTAACCGTTAACCCGGGAGTAGAAGACGACAGGGCCACATGTGAACCGAGACTGAGACGAGCTGAAGGATGGAAATCTTTATTCCCTTCTTTCTCTCTTTCTTTTTCTCTCTATCGCTCTCTCTCTCCTCCTTTCTCCTTTCTGTCTCTTCCCTCTCTCTCTCTCTCTCTCTCTCTCTCTCTCTCTCTCATTCTCTCTTTCTCTCCTTTCTCTCTTTCTGTCTCTTTCCCTCTCTCTCCTTTCCCCCCCTCTCTCTTTCTTTCTTTCTCTCTTTCTCTCTCTCTCTCTCTCTCCTCTCCCTCCCCTTCCCTCTCTCTCTCTCTCTCTCTCTCTCTCTTCCCCTCTCCTCCCCCTCTCTCTTTCTTGCCTCTCTGCCATCTCTCTTTCCCCTCTCTCTGCTCTCTCTCTCTCTCTCTCTCTCTTCTCTCTTTCGCTCTCTCTCTCTTTCTCTCTCTTTCTTTCCCTCTCTCTCTCTCTCTCTCTCTCTCTCTCTCTCTCTCTCTCTCTCTCTCTCTCTCTCTCTCTTTCTTTCTTTCCTTTCCCTCTCTCTCTCTCTCTCTCTCTCTCTCTCTCTCTCTCTGTCTCTCTCTCTCTCTCTCTCTCTCTCTCTCTCTCTCTCTCTCTCTCTCTCTCTCTCTCTCTCTCTCTCTCTCTCTAACTTTCTTTCCTCTCTCTTTCCATCTCTCTCTCTCTCTCTTCTCTGTTGGCTAAACAACCACCACCACTAAAGCCACACCCACACTATCCATCCACTGGCCTGCCTGGCTCCCAGTGTGTTATTTTTACCTCTTTCCCAATAATAATTATGTCACTCTGTTTCCTCTTCGTATATTTTTTACTGACACCATCTGCATCGCCAGAAAAAAGTCCCTTCCCACCCAAACACAGAGAGGGATGATGTCATTAAACTAGGTCATTTCCAGGTGACACAACAGCTCATATCCTTTGGGCTCCAGATAAGCGGTTGCCTTTAGGTACAGCTCTGGATCAGTTTACCCACGGCAAACCCTACTTTAACCATTGAAAGCAAATTGACCTTAGATCCAGTGTTTGAGAACCCATACATCCTACTCCTAATTACTCCTCAACCTAACCTTACCATTATAGGAAAAACTACCTAAGATCAGTGTCTATTGAACAGCTTCATCCTGCTCACTGTTTTGGTCCTGTACTGTTACTCCGTAACCTCAGGTCCACCAGCCTCTCCTCTGATTGTTAAATAATGACCATGCAGCAGTAATAGTCATGCAGGCAGACAGACATGTTGGCTAGCCAACTGGGTCCCCAGACGGTCTTCCACACAGGCATTAGCCTAGCATTCACACAGATACTTATCCACTAGCCGGAGTGCTGGGTTGGGTTTATGGCACTAAAACAGACTGAAACAGGGTGGGATTACCTGGTCCAATAAAAATGTCTAATTTTAGCTTCTGTTGAAAAACATTTAAAAACGTTTTACCTAATGATATTCCGCAAGTGCAGGCTGTGCGAGTCTGATAGTGATAGCACAAAAGTTCTTCTTTTGCTTCCCAATCCCCATGGTGGTTGACAGTGTTAGTTGCAGCATTCTGTTGGTCCATCTATCCTGTCGCCGCGCAGAATGTCAGTTGAAATGGGCAGCTTGCCATTTTGATTCTAATGACTGTTATGTGGTGGCTGCTTTTTGTAGATTATTTTTGTGTCTGGTTGACTAGAAGGATCCCCCTCTGGTGAGATTGGGCTGAAGTGCTGTCTCTGTAAATCCAAATTCTGTATCTATGTTTTTTTGTATGCGTGGCCAACAACCAACAAACTTGTTAAAGGCACCATTAAATTAATCGAGAAACTGAGCTCGTTCATTAACCCTTCTTCCTCTCTCTCTCTCCCTCCTCCTCTCCTCCTCCCTCTCCCCTCTCCATCTCCTCTCCTCCTTCTCCCTCTCCATCTCTCTCTCCCTGTTCTCCCCTCCTCCCATCCTCCCTCCCTGCTTCTCCCCTCCTCCTGTCTCTCCTCCCTGCTTCTCCCCTCCTCCATCTCTCTCTCTGTCCTCCCCTCCTCCATCTCTCTCTCTCCCTGCTTCTCCCTCCTCATCTCCTCTCCCTCCTTCCCCCCTCTTCCATCTCCCTCCTAGCTTCTCCCTCCTCCATCTCTCCCTCCCTGCTTCTCCCCTCCTCCATCTCTCCCTCCCTCCTTTTCCCCTCCTCCATCTCTCTCTCCCTGCTTCTCCCCTCCTCCATCCCTACTTCTCCCCTCCTCCTCCCTCTCCCTCCTTCCCCCTCTTCATCTCCCTCTGCTTCTGCTCCCCTCCTCCATCTCTCCCTCCCTGCTTCTCCCCTCCTCCATCTCTCCCTCCCTGCTTCTCCCTCTCCATCTCTCCCTACCACTTCTCCCCTCCTCCATCTCTCCCTCCTGCTTCTCCCCTCCTCCCATCTCTCTCTCCCTGCTTCTCCCCTCCTCCCACTCCTGCTTCTCCCTCCCACTCCATCTCTCCCTCTGCTTCTCCCCTCCTCCATCTCTCCCTCCCTGCTTCTCCCCTCCTCCATCTCCCTCCCTCCTGCTTCTCCCCTCCTCCATCTCTCTCTCCCTGCTTCTCCCCTCCTCCATCCTGCTTCTCCCCTCCTCCATCTCTCCCTCCCTGCTTCTCCCCTCCTCCATCTCTCCCTCCTACTTCTCCCCTCCTCCCATCTCCCTCCCTCCTTTTCCCCTCCTCCTCTCTCCCTCCCTCTCATGTTTTTGTAGTAATGTATGATATTGATCCAATAAACAGGATTAGAATTCTAATTCTCTCTCTCTCTCCATCCTAGATGACATGGCGATCTCATTATCGCAGCTCTTCATACGTGTTTGGTAAGGCCGCCACCAAGGAGAACTGCTACGATGGCGTGCCCATCCGCCTTGGTTCGACAACCACTTCTGCGCCGTCAACCCGCGCTTCATCGCCGTCATCACAGAGTGTGCCGGGCGGAGCCTTCCTGGTCCTCTCTGTCCATCACGTGAGTCTCAAGCCCACCTTTGCTTTTTGAGAAATGGATGTGAAATCTCTCTCTCTATCTTTCTCTCCTCGAGGTTGAAGTTTTTCTTAAGCATAGCTCTGGTATATGACCCTGTGTCAGTGGTTAGGGCTAACTTCTACCTACAGGGTGATGTCATTGTTGGTGAATTAGTGAGTATTTGAGGTCTTTATATTTGATAGATTCTGGGCGTGTTGTATGAATGTCCTGTTGTGTTGCTCTATTACCTATAAATGTCTGTTTTAGCTTTGACTTTTCATTTTTGGTATCCCTCCAACACCTCTGTAGTCTGTTGCTAAGGCTGATGTTTTGGGGTTCACTTCAAACCAGTGCCCGAGGCCAAACGGCAGAAAAACCAGAAAGAAAATGCAGCTAAAGTTAAACAGTCTAACCCATCCTCCTAAAACGCCTTCATTTCCCTCCACAACTTCCTCCCTCCTTCCTTTTGCTGTCTAGATATGAATAATCTATCTTACTCGTAAATGATGTATATAAAGATGTCCTTATTATGTATAGCCTCTTATCACAGTCAGTGGTGTTATCAGTGGAGGCATTGCATTGATCTCTCCCTAACTTGGGCGTTCTCTTTCAACTCCTGTATGGCTATGGCACCTCCCAGACCTCTTCACCTGAACATCAGCTGAATTTACAGGCTTTCATTTATCTCAACCTGCGGTGATTCATCAGAAAACTCGATCTGACCTGCAGTGATTAATCAGAAAGACTCTCGATCCACCTGCAGTGATTCATCAGAAAGACTCTCATCCACCTGCAGTGATTAGTTAGAAAATCATCACGTATAGTGATTCATCAGAAAGACTCTCGATCCACCTGCGGTTATTCATCAAAAACTCACATCCGACCTGCAGTGATTCATCAGAAGGACTCTCGATCCGACCAGCCAGTGATTCATCAGAAAGACTCTCCTTCGCTCCCTCTTTTCTCTCCATCTTTCTGATATTTTCCGCCTTCTTCTTAAAGGGGTCTCTCTCTGAATGTATCATGCTCCTCTTCTTGGGTCAGACAGGAGTTACATAGGGGCTCAGGAATGACATAACTCACCTATTTCCCCCTCCCTCTGTTGCAAGAAGTTTAAACTATGGCTTGTCTCAGAACCCCCACCCCACATACACACACGCATGCACACACACACCGTTCGGGTCCTATAATCAACAAATTATACCCATCTCTCATTAGCATGTTCTCAGCATGAGTCATTAATGTAGTTTCAAGGCTCGCCCCCTATCCCAAACACACCTTGCTACACACACACACCATGCTCTTCCTGGACACCAATGATGTCATGGAGTGTGTGTGTGTTGTGTCAGTCAGCCGTTACTGCATTCTTGATTATTGTGTTGCAGTCACCGTCATGTGAGACCGAAAGGATTGCGTAATACCACACATGTTGTGTTAAACAATAGTGAACCGCCCCTGCATTGCTCAAGATGCTCACCTCTGTCATGAATTGCTGATCTTGATACATTCTGTCTAGATGGATTCAGGAAGTGTCTGAGTTACAACCTCTATAAGAATAAAAAATATCATAAGGTTGGCTTTTAAAACTGTTTTACACTCTTTCTCAAATAACTACTTATATACCACCTTTGCCATCATGTTAGCGCATAGCCAACTAGGGTATTGAAGTGAATTATTCACAAGCGATTCATACTGTCATTTGCCTGTTGCTCCAATGGGCATGCTATGCTGCCTTGCATAACTTGCTGGTTAGTTCTCTAGTGAGGTATCATTAAGTATGCTGAGGTAGCTCCTTCTGACCTGTAAAGGAGTCAACTTAAGATTAAGATTGTTAAAGATCTCTTCTGACATAGTTCTTTCTTGGCTGGTCTGCCATTACATCATCATGCCTGGCGAATTCTGTCCTGACTTTGGTTCTTCTACATTTGTTGATCGGTTTCTTCAAGTAATGAATATACATTTTACCTTTTGATTTACCTGTTTACCTTCAGTCCTTTTTTTTATGTATAGAAATGTGTAGGCAGGATATATGTATAGAAATGTGTAAGGCAGGATATACTACAAGTCAAACGTTTGATACCCTACTCATTCCGTTTTTTTACATTGTAGAATAATGGAAACATCAAAACTTTGAAATAGCACTGGAATCATGTAGTAACCAAAGAAGTGTTAAACAAATCAAAATATATTTTACATTTGAGATTCTTCAAATAGCTACCCTTTGCCTTGATACTACCTCTTGGCATTATCTCAACCAGCTTCACCTGGAATGCTTTTCCAACAGTCTTGAGAATTCCCACATATGCTGAGCACTTGATCTGCTTTTCCTTCACTCTGCCGTCCGACTCAGCCCAAACCATCTCAATTGGGTTGAAGAGGTCGAGAGATTGTGGAGGCCAGGTCATCTGATGCAGCACTCCATCTTTTCTCCTTCTTTGTAAAATACCTTACACAGCTTGGAGGGTGTTGGGCCATTGTCCTGTTGAAAAACAAATAGTAGTCCACTACCCAAACCAGATGGGATGGCTATCGCTGCAGAATGCTGTGGTAGCCATGCTGGTTAAGTATTCTGCCATGGTTGTAAATAAATCACCGGACAGTGTCACCAAGCAAAGCACCCCCACACCATAACACCTCCTCCTCCGTAGCTGCCCGGTGGGAGACTATGCATCTCGCGAGTCATTCGTTCATGCCGCATGTCTCACGGTGGTTTTGAACCAAAAATCTCCAATTTGGACTCCAGACCAAAGGACACATTTCCACAGTTCTAATGTCCATTGCTCGTGTTTCTTGGCCCAAGTAGGTCTCTTCTTCTTATTGGTGTCCTTTAGTAGTGGTTTCTTTGCAGCAATTCGACCATGAAGGCCTGATTCACACAGTCCCCTCTGAACAGTTGATTTTTGAGATGTGTCTGTTACTTAACTCTGTGAAGCATTTATTTGGGCTGCAATTTCTGGGCAGTAACTCTAATAGAACTTATCACTCTGCAGCAGAGGTAACTCTGGAGTCTTCCATTCCTGTGGCGAAGACCTCATGAGCCAGTTTCATCATAGTGTGATGGTTTTATACTGCACTTCGGAAAGCGTTCAAAGTTCTTGAAATGTTCATTACTAACCTTCATTTCTTAAAGTAATGATGACTGTCGTTTCTCTTTGCTTATTTGAGCTGTTCTTGCCATAATATGACTTGGTCTTTCACCAAATAGGGCTATCTTCTGTATTGGCTCAAACGCATTAAGAAGGAAATACATTCAGAGTGAAGGAAAAGCAGCCAACAAGTGCTCAGCATATGTGGGATCTCCTTCAAACTGTTGGAAAAAGCATTCCAGGTGAGCTAGTTGAGAAGGAGAATGCCAAGAGTGTACCAAAGCTGTCATCAAAGCAAAGTTGGCTATTTGAAAGAATCTCAAATATAACATATATTTTGATTTGTTCTTGCACAAACTACATGATTCCATATATGTTTCTTCATGTTTTGATGTCTTCATATAATTAGAAAATAATATAAAAATAAAAAAATCCGCTTGAGCGAGTAGGTGTGTCCCAAACTTTTGACTGGTAGTATGTGTGTACAGAAAATGTGTAGGCAGGATATAGAGTATCTAATGTAATGATGAATGAGATCCAACCTCAGACTCTAGCTCCACCTTCTCTTGGCCCCATGGCCCCATGGCTCCTAGGAACCTTACAAACACACACTGATTGTCTGTGTTTTTCAGACAAGGGAAAGGTGGACCCCCATCACCCCCAAAGTGTCAGGCCACAGAGTTACTACTGGATATCCAAATGAATTCAACACTTCTGTATGCATCCTGCTCAGAGGACTCCACGGTCAGTAGTGCACACACACACATAAAATCTGCTTTCCATTCCTACATTTCACCACTATCTAAGCAGCAGGCGGGTTAAAACCCAAACAGTCAAAGATAACTACAGGGCCCTGAGATTAAAGTTGTCTGAAGTCTTGACCTCTACTACCACTTGGCTGTATGTTGGAGGTTCCAACTCATCCATTGTGTGTTATGTATTAGCCGCTTGTGTCAGTCTCAGATTCCTCACCTTTCAGTTTGGCAATGTGAGCTGGCTCTAGTCAATGGTTAGCTTTTGGAAGTGTGTTATGTAACTTTGTATGTGTGTGTGTGTGCCTGTTCTGTCTGTGTGCATTTGTGTGGTGTGTTGCTCTAACAGGTGAAGGTCTGGACATCCCTCCCATGGTATGCTGAAGAACCTGACGGTGCGTGGATGCTGCAGGGTCACAGCCGCAGGGTGGGCCTCATCCAGTGGCACCCTACTGCAGCAATGTGCTCTTCAGCACTGGCTATGACTACCAGGTAACACACACCACCCACGCTAACCCACAGATCTACAAGCTCATATATCAGTGCCTTCAGAAAGTATTCACACCTTGACTTTTTCCCACATTTTGTTGTGTTACAGCCTGGTTTTAAAATAGATTACATTTAGATTTTGTGTCACTGATCTACACACAATATCCCATAATTCATGTGGAATTATGTTTTTAGAAATGTTTACAAATTAATAAAAAAATGAAAAGCTAAATGTCTTGCATCATTAAGTATTCAACCTCTTTGTTACGGCAAGCCTAAATAACTTCAGGAGTAACATTTGTATTAACAAGTCACATGGTCTCTATGTGCAATAATAGTGTTTAACATGATTTTTGTATGACTACCTCATCTCTGTACTCGACAATTATCTGTAAGGTCCCTCAGTCGAGCAGTGAATTTCAAGCACAGATTCAACGACAAAGACCAGGGAGTTTTTCCAACGCCTGGCAAAGAAGGGCACGATTGGTAGATGTGTAGAAAAAAAAAAAAAAGCAGACGTTGAATATTCCTTTGAGCATGGTTGTTATTAATTACACTTTGGATGGTGTATCAATACACCAAGTCACTACAAAAATACAGGCGTCCTTCCTAACTCAGCTGTCGAAGAGGAAGGAAACCGCTCAGAGATTTCACCATGAGGCGAATGGTGATTTTAAACCTGTTACAGCGTTAAATGGCTGTGATAGGAGAAAAGTGAGGATGGATCAACAACATTGTAGTTACTCCACAATACTAACCTAAATGACAGAGTGAAAAGGAAGCCTGTACAGAATAAAAATATTCCAAAACATGCATCTTGTTTGCAGTAAGGCACTAAAGTAATACTGCAAAAAATGTGGCAAAAAAATATTATGGAAAGCATTATGTTTGAGGAAAATCCAACACAACACATCACTGAGTACCCTTCTTCATATTTTCAAGCATGGTGGTGGCTGCATCATGTTGTGTGTATGCTTGTCATACGGGGAGATTTTTAGATAAAAAAGAAAGGAATGAACTACGCACAAGCAACATGCTAGAGGAAAACCTGGTTCAGTCTGCTTTCCAACATACACTGGGAGACAAATTCACCTTTCAGCAGGACAATAACCTAAAACACAAGGCCAAATATACACTGGTTGCTTACCAAGACAATATTGAATGTTCTTGAGTGGCTTAGTTACAGTTTTGACTTAAATCAGCTTGAAAATCTTTGGCAAGACTTGAAAATGGCTGTCTAGCGATGATCCTCTGTAGCTCAATTGGTAGAGCATGGCGCTTGTAACGCCAGGGTAGTGGGTTCGATCCCCGGGATCACCCATACGTAAAAATGTATGCACACATGACTGTAAGTTGCTTTGGATGAAAATGTGTCTGCTAAATGGCATATTATTATTATCAACAACCAACTTGACAGAGCTTGAAAATTAAAATAATAATAATTGATTCTAACATGTATTGACTCAGGGGGTTGAATATTTATCTAATCAAAATATATTAGTGTTTTATTTTCCATTAATAAAATAAAATGTTAGAATTTTTCTTCCACTTTGACAGAGTATTTTGTATAGATCGTTGACAAAAAAAAAAGACAAATCCATTTTAATCCCACTTTGTAACACAACAAAATGTGGAAAAAGTCAAGGGGTGTGAATACTTTCTGAAGGCACTGTACACTCACACTCAAACACAAATACCCAATAGTGAGAGCTAACCAGGAAATAGCATTGGCGAGAATAACCTATCAGTATTGAAATGCAGCCCTAACGGTCACTACATTCTACTGCAGCTTATTCTGCTTGGCAAAGTCCAACAGTAAGCATCACAGTCACTGTCTATCTGCCAGACATGAACATTGCTCTTTGTTGACCTATAAAGATTCCTTGGCAATCTATTGTAGCTCCTCAATACTTGAATATTAGACGCCCATGTAGGAATCTACTGTATAAGAATGTCAAATGTGGTTGAAATAGGGCTGATAAGGTGACTGTATTACCGCCACACCAGTAGTCACAAGTCATGACGGCTGTCAAATTCCACATGACCGTTTTAGTCACGGTAATTAGGCTTCTCCAGACTCTGAGTCTGCTGATGTCAATATACCTACCACTTGTTAACTGCCTCTTACTCAGCACTCTATTGTCCCTCTAATCACTCTGTCATCATGCAAATTCCCCGCCAATCTAATCAAGCACCATACTCATGTTGCGCCCAGCATTTTATAGGCTATGCAATTACGTGAGAAAGCAAGAAACAGAGTGATGCCTCTATTAAAGGGAGGATCCCATCAGCTTTCTATAGGCTAGCCTACTATATTTTCTCAACTTTCCTAATATTAAGCACATTGCTTCTCTTTACAACAGGGTATAGCCTACCTGGGTGACATAAAAAATTTACCGGGAAAAGCTCCTCCATTAGCTATTTAAGTGCATAGATTACCGTATTTTCCAATCTACTGAGCACTGAACACATTATAGTCAATCTACTGAGCACTAGAACACATTATAGTCAATCTACTGAGCACTAGAACACAATGTAGTCACAATCTACTGAGCACTAAACACTATATAGTCACATCTACCAGGCACTAGAACACTATATAGTCACAATCTACTAGGCACTATTAGTATAGTCCAATCTACTGAGCACTAGAACACTATATAGTCAATCTACTGAGCACTGCGAACACTATAGTTCACAATCACCACTGAGCATTAGACACATATAATTCAAATCTGCACACAGGCACTAGAACACTATATAGTCAATCTACTGAGCACTAGAACACACTATAGTCACAATCTACTGAGCACTAAACACAATATATTATAATCTGCCAGGCACTGGGAGACACTATATAGTCAGTTCTACTGAGCACTAGAACACAATATAGTCCAAATCTACTGAGAGCACTAGAACACTATATAGTCAATCTACTGAGCACTAAACACTATATAGTCAATCTACTGAGCTGCTAAACACAATATGGTCAATCTACACAGAGCACTAGAGACAGCACAATATAGTCATATCTACTGAGCACTTTAAACACATATATCAATCTACTGAGCACTAACTATAGTCAATCTACGAGGACTAAACACAATATAGTCAATCCACTAGCACTGTAACACAATATAGTCACAATCTACTGGGCATTAGAACGCCACATAGTCAATCTGCAGCACTAGGAACACTGTTTGAAATTAATCTACTACCTATTCTATTCATATCTATTGAGCACTAGACCACATTTATAGTCATCTACTTTAGGCACTCAGAGCTTCAATACATAGTCACAATCCTGCTGAGCTTCTATATAGTCAATCTACTGAGCCACTAGAGACACATTATAGTCAATCTACTGAGCACTAGAAGACACTATATAGTCAATCTACTAGCACTAGAACACAATATAGTCAATCTGCTGAGCACTAGAGACACTGTATAGTCAATCTGCAGAGGACTAGAACACAATATAGTCACAATCTACTAGGCACTAGAACACTATACTAGTCAATCTCTGCACAGGCACTAGAACACAATATAGTTAATCTACTGAGCACTAGAACACTATATAGTAGTCAATCTACTGAGGACTAGACACAATATAGTCACAATCTGCTGAGCACTAGAACATTATATAAGTCAATCTACTGAGCACTAACCCACAATACTGCATAAAATCTACTGAGCACCCAACACTATATAGTCACAATCTACTGAGCACCCTAAACACAATATAATCACAATCTACTGAGCTGCAGAACACTATATATCACATCTGAGCACTAGAACACTATCATAGTAAATCTACTACGAGCACTAGAACACTATATAGTCCGATCTACTGAGGACCCAGGAGCGCCCAGAGTCACAATCTGCACAGGCACTGGGGCACTATATAGTCAATCTACTGAGCACTGAACACATTATAGTCAATCTACTGAGCACTAAACACATTACAGTCAATCTACCAGGCACTAGAAACCAATATAGTGCCAATGTACTGAGCACTGCAGACACTATATAGTCAATCTACTGAGCACTAGAACACTCATATGGTCAGTCTGCCTGAAAACTAAACACTATATAGTCACCTGCTGGGCACAAAACCAATGCGCAGTCATCTACTGAGCACTTTAGAACACTATGCTTAGTCACAATCTACTGAGCACTAGAACACAATATAGTCACATCTACTGAGGCACTAAAACACATTATGGTCAATCTACTGAGCACTAGAACACAGTATATAGTCACAATCTACCACACAGGCACTAAAACACTATATAGTCACAATCTACTGAGCACTAAACACTATATAGTAAAATCTACTACTGAGCTGCTAGAACACATTATAGTCAATCCACTGAGCACTAAACACTATATAGTCAATCTACTTTACAGGCACTAAACCTATACTCAAGTCAATCTACTGAGCACTGAACACATTATAGTCATATCTACTGAGCACTAAACACATTATAGTCAATCTACTGAGCACTAGAACACAATATAGTCACAATCTACTGAGCACTAGAACACTATATGAGGTTATAATCTGCTGAGCACTAGAACCTATATAGTCACAATCTACTGAGCACTAAAACACAATATATCAATCTACTGAGCACACAGAACACTATATAGTCAATCTGCACAGGCACTAAACGCACTATATAATTACTGAAATCCTACTGAGCATTAGAACACAATATAGTCAATCTACTAAGGCACTAGAACACTATATAGTCATATCTACTGAGCACTAGAACACACTATAGTCACAATCTACTGAGCACTAGAACACAATATAGATAATCTGCTGAGCACTAGAGACATACTATATAGTCAATCTACTGAGCACTAGAACTATGCAATATAGTCAATCTACTGAGCACTAAACCTATATATCATCCTACTGAGCACTAGAACACTATATAGTCAATCTACTGAGCACTAAACTGCATTGTAAGTCAATCTGCTGAGCACTGGGAGCACTATATAGTCAATCTGCTTTGAGCACTAGAACGAATACATGTTCACAAATCTGCTGAGCACTAGAACACTATATTGTCACAATCTACTAGGCACTAAACACTATATAGTAAATCTACTGAGCACTAGAACACATTATAGTCAATCCACTGAGCACTAGAACACTATATAGTCATATCTACTGAGCACTGGAGCATTTTATAGTCAATCACACAGGCACTAGAACACATTATAGTCAATCTACTGAGCACTAGAACACACAATATTTGTCACAATCTACTGAGCACTTTAGAACATACACTATATAGTCAATCTACTGAGCACTAGAACACTATATAGTCACAATCTACTACACTGAACACAATATAGTCAATTCTACTGAGCACTAGAACACTATTATATGGTCAATCTGCACAGCACTAAACACTATTATATCACAATCTACTAGCATTTAGAACACACAATATAGTCACATCTACTGAGCACTAAACACTATATATCAATCTACTCAGACACTAGAACACACTATATCACAATCTACTGAGCACTAGAACACAATATAGTAAAATCCACTGAGCACTAGAACACTATATAGTCAATCTCTACTGAGCACTAAACACAATATAGTCAATCTACTAGCACTCAAACACTATATAGTCATATCTACTGAGCACTAGACACTATATATGTCAATCTACTGAGCACTAGAACACAATATAGTCACATCTACACACAGGCACTTAGAACACAATATAGTCAATCTACTGAGCACTAAACACTATATAGTCAATCTACTAAACACTAAACACTATATAAATTAATTACTAAGAGCACTAGAACACTCATATAGTCAATCTACTGAGCACTAAACACAATATAGTCAATCTACTGAGCACTAGAACACTATATTATATAGTGTTCTGAATATATATGGGTGTGACTATATAGTGTTCTGGGTATCAGTATATTGTACTATATGTGTTCTAGTGCTCAGTAGGTGACATATTGTGTTCTGGTGCTCAGTAAGGTTACCATATGGTGTTCTAGTGCTCAGTATGTGACTATGTTGTGTTCTAGTCCCGACAGATTGTTTATATAGTGTTCTGGTGCTCAGTATATTGACTTTATAATGTGTTCTGAGTAGCTCGGTAGTGGCCGAGCTTTTACTGTGGTGTTTGCAGGCATGTAGATTGACTTTATATAATGTTCTGGTGCTCATTATATTAACTATGATTGTGTTCTAGTGTTCAATACAATTGTGATTTCATATAGTGTTCTGGTGCGCTCAGTAGGTTGACTATATAGTGTTCTGGTGTTTATTGGGTGTGAGCTATGTCAATGTTCTGATGCTCAGTAGGTAACTACTATATTGTGTTCTATTCATTTTGTGCTCATAGTACATAATGTGTTCTGGTGCTCATTTACATATGGCGTTCACAGTACTCAGCGGAGTACTGTTGTGTTCTAGTCTTTCTGTCTATATAGTCACAATCTACTGATCCAAATGCATTAATGCAATTATAAAACATCATTCATCAACTGTGTGTACGTGTGTGTATTTACCCCTGTGATTCGGAGTCGTGCCAGGAAACATCTACCCATGATGGCGGGCGAGCACAGCGCCATGTCGGCGAGGAGTGGCTCAGTGGCATGGACAAAGGTCAGGGTCACCACAGAGAGAGGTTTTAGAAGTAGGGATGGGCGGAGTGTATCGTGTGCTGTTTTTTATAGTTTAAGAATTATGCAATGAAAACTGCAATACAAAACCCCGAGTAGCTGGCTATGCTGAGGAAATGCAAACTGTATTTAAATGGGATTTACATGCATTATCAGTAGTATACGTTTATTCAAGGGATATTTAATCATGATGTATCGAAAAGTGTATAGTGTATTTCAATATGATCAGAATAGGGATTATCAGTATAAAGGGGTCAGCCATCAACATGCAGGCGCTTTGTGTGAGCAAGGTTACAATGCTGTCTCTCCATCTAAAGATCCTAATAGAGCCTATTACTGGATATTAGTTCTCATTTAATAACATGTATTCCATTTGCTCCTCCTTTAGCTGACCATGAAATCTGTTTACCTACAGTAGTTGCAGACCTGGGTTCAAATAGTATTTGAAATCTTTCCAAATATTTTGAGCGTTTTTGCTAGCCTGCCAGGGTACCAGATTTCGTTTTGATACTATTCTATTGGTTCCATTCGTCCAGGCAAACTCAATCGAGCCCAGTTGAAGTATTTCAAATAGTGTTTGAACCCAGGTCTGCCTGAACGCCTCAGCTGCATCCTATTTGCTCTTCTACAAAGATGTGACATTCTCATTTGTCATGTGAATGGCCAGCAAGTTGTCCATTATGCATCATTTAAAATTAAATCTATCTACCCTGCAATGTCCTGTGCAAAGAAGACCCTACAAAGTTTATATTATATTGTCCTCTATCATGTCTTTAACCTTCCTGGATTTGGTTATAATTGTGTTAGAAGTAATTCAACATTTCTGCTGTTAAATAATATATACAGTACCAGTCAAAATTTTTACCCCCTACTCATTCAAGGGGTTTTTTCTTTATTTTTTACTATTTTTTCTACTTTGTAGAATAATAATAAACATCAAACGCATTAAGAAGGAAAGGAAATTCCACAAATTAACTTTTAAAAGGCACACCTGTTAATTTAAATACATTCCATGTAATTACCTCATGATGCTGGTTGAAATCCAGAGTGTGCAAAGCTGTCATCAAGGCAAAGGGGTGGCTATTTGAAAATCTCAAATATAAAATATATTTGCAGTTTGTTTAACACTTTTTTGAGTTTATACATAATTCCAGATGTGTTATTCCATAGTTTTGATGTCTTCACTGTTATTCTACAATTAAAAATTTAATAAAGAAAGGCCCTTGAATGAGTAGGTGTGTCCAAACTTTTTACTGGTGCTGTATATATGTTACCTTCAAATAGATCTGAAACCCAACATAGCATTGTGTTGTGTTATCATCAACCAACCATATGTGAGACAGTAAGAACGTAATCATTACATCATGTTTGCCCTCACCTTCCACCTCCACTAGGCCCGGTGCTCCAGTCCCTGAAGCCTGGGAGTCGAGTACCAGACTCCACCCGGCTGAGTCGGCCTGGGCAGCAAGGGGCTGGGCAACTCCTGGGCAACCGGAGGTCCCAGAGCCGGCCAGGCCAACTGCAGCTGGCATACATCCAGGACCAGCTGGGCGGCAAGAGGAGGGCAAGGAGGGCAAGGAGGGCAAGAGTAAGACCTCTGTCAGCCTTGGACTTGAGACCCCACGCTCTGCTCACCTCCCAAAACAGAGAAACGAGGTATGGGGCGGTTTCGATGTGAGTTACCCAGCCTGGCTGTATACCATTCTACTCTGGGTGGGGAATGTTTATTGTAGGAGTAGGGTAGGGTAGGAGTTTTTTTAGGTGACTATATAGGGTCAGAAACATCTGGCCCTAGTCTTGCCTCACCCACATTTTTCTCAGTGTGTGTTCTGGTGTGTGTGTGTGTGTGTGTGTTGTGTGTGTGTGTGTGTGTGTGTGTGTGTGTGTGTGTGTGTGTGTGTGTGTGTGTGTGTGTGTGTGTGTGTGTGTTGTCGTGTGTGTGTGTGTGTGTGTGTGTGTGTGTGTGTGTGTGTGTGTGTGTGTGTTTGTGTGTGTGTGTGTGTGCAGCTGTCGTCTACCAGTTCCACAAGCAGCAGGAGGAGATCCGGCGTCTCGGGAGATGCTCAACCAGAGGGGGACGTACGCATCAAGCAGCTGGAGCTGGAGATCAACAACGTGAGGAATTCCCGGGGCTCGCACTGAGAAGAGGCTCCCTTGCCCCCGCCAGACCAAGCCACCATCACCTCCTCCTGGGCTACTCCTCTGACCACACCCCCCCCTCTCATCCCGGGGTCTCACTGCAATGAACACCCCTCTACCCCTTCGACCTCACCTCTCCCATACCCTAAAGACAAAGCCTGTCTCTGTCTCATCTCAGAACACTACCTGTCTCTGTGGATGTGGTCAAAGCCTCACCAAGGCTTCCCTTTGGCGCACATGTCCCCTATATGTACAT
Organism: Coregonus clupeaformis; assembly: GCF_020615455.1. Taxonomy (NCBI): domain Eukaryota; kingdom Metazoa; phylum Chordata; class Actinopteri; order Salmoniformes; family Salmonidae; genus Coregonus; species Coregonus clupeaformis. The sequence goes on along the minus strand of NW_025533489.1, from coordinate 1,266,002 downwards.
ACACCCTAGACTCTGTCACTTCTCAATATGTAACATATTTTAATGCTACCGCATCCTATACATGTGCACCCTCTGTGTCCTCTCCCCGCTCCCCTCCCCAAAGTCTGTTTTAGTTTTTCCTTTTTGTACACTTCAGAGCTTGCAAGTTGGATGTATTTTTTGTTTTGTTTTTATCATAAACAAAAAATCTTTATGCCCTTTTATTAGAAAAATTATGATAAAAATAGCGTGCCTGTCTTAAAAGTATTGTGAATTTGGTTGTCTGGTTATTTGAATGTTGTCTGGATGGGAGCAGATGTCACACATGATTGTAAGAGAATACTGAATTTATTTTCTACGCTTTGTGATTTTGCATATTTAAACTACTGTACGATGGATGGATGGATACTGAGATGTCTAGAATGACAGAAAATATGTGAGAGGGAAAGAGACGTGCTTAATTTTGCCCATATACTGAGTAAATGGGGGTACGACATTAAGGTCTTTTGCATTTAAAGGTAGACTCAGCTAAGGGCGTTGAAGCTGAAGCTAAACTACTCTGCTTATTTGGTCCCCGCTACCACGTGTTAACAGTGTGAAGCGAACCCGTGCACATACACTCCTATACTGTGGAGAGCGAAGTCTTGCATCTCGCTCACATTCTCAATATCTGCGGTGCTGCTCGTGGGCAACGTCATTCCACTGAGTCTACCTTTAATGAAGCTGCGTTTTACCGACTGGTAACACTGGTGAAAGATCAATCAACTGAAAAGAACAATCGTTGCCCAGCAGCTTTTAAATACGCCATTATTATTATTTTTGCGGAAAGCAGCCAAGGGAATCTCACTTGTCGTTTTAAAATTGCATTTATTTTTCTGTTTGTTTTTGATTTGTGGACAAGAAAAAGTAGCCGTTGTGCATGGGATGATGACCAATTACCCAGAGGCATAAGTTTTCACACCAGTGGCCACAGCTCTCTCTGCATCAGGCGCCCACTTACTATGTCCAACGCTATCAGAGAACACACACACACCACATCATGTAGGAAGTGGGTTGGTAGAGGCACACAAAGTTTTACTGTTTCACTGTCTGTTTGGTGCTGGTCCATCCGTTTTCATTGTTCCGGCCACTGTTAAAAGTAGGAATGATAAAAAAAAAAAAAAAAGGCTTTGAAATGACCCTCAAAAAGCACACATTGTAATATATGACATAACAGGGAACTTAATAAATATGTTGCCAATGTTGTTCATTTGTATGTAAGCTTACCCAGTGATTGGGTTGTTGCTTCAAAACAACAGCGAAACAGTGAAAGGCAATATATGTGTTTGGAGCAGGCTAATGTGGAAACTTTCAGGATAACACTAAGCCTTTGTTTTTGATATGATGTCCATTGTTTTTGTGCTGGGACAAGAGAGAGGCTGGTAGGGGAGGATCTATAGGAGGACATGCTCATTTGTAATAGGGGCTGGAATGGAATTAATGTAACAGAGTCAAACATGGTTTCCATATGTTTTATGTTTTGATATCATTCCATTTATTACATTCCAGCCATTACAATGAGCCCATCCTCCTATAGCTCCTCCCACCAGCCTCTCTGCTACCTAAGTACTTACTTGGTGGTTCAATAGTTAAAATGGAAAAATACTATGCCAAGGAATGGGATTGGAACTACTCTGTGGGTGCATCATAATATGTTAGGAGTTAGACAATCAGAGACCCCCTGTCCAAAGAAAAGCAAGAGCCCAACGCTTTAACTGTATTTGAATATAACGCAACAATTTACACACAAGACCAATGGCAAACATCAAACACACGGCCACACATGTGCTAAAAGATCACTGTGAGCGGCATCTGTGAGCTATTCACACTTGTGAGCAGGCATCTAGAGAAGACTTATCCCCTATTCCTATAGACAGCACTACTTTTGACTGGTCGTAACAGCATGAAGTCAAACTAACCATTGTCACCGCTTATTATTTATGAATAACACATTAACATGTAACTGCATACTGTACCAGTCAAAAGTTTGGACACATCTACTCATTCAAGGGTTTAATATGTGTGGCACTAAGTGGGCCAGGGCACCTGCAATGTGCTCTTGGTTTTAGCCATATTGTTTCGAGCTCATATATGCTATTGTATGTAGGCCAATGTGGCTCTCCAGTCCGAGTATTGCCCGGAAGGGGTAATATTTCTAAATGGGACTTGACTGAATGGAGTCACTACTTGGCTAATGACACCTTAAAGGGAAGACAATCTCAGAAACAATCCAAAAACCAACTGTTATTGTAATCCTGATGGTCATTGTAGAGTCCATGTAGTCTATCTTGTCCAGCTAGCTTTGGCATGTGTACTTTAGCAATGGGTCTCTGGGTCTTTTGTAGACCTTTTGCATTTACTGCCGACTGGCATGGCCAGATATCTGGCCATCACATCCTTGTTCTACTACTTTGGTGCTGCGCGGACTTAGGCCTCTTTTAAGCATTGTAGACTTCACTCAGCTACTGTATCCTATTTTTTCTTCAGAAAAGATACGGTCAAGACCAAATCACAAAGTCCATTCAAGGGATTTTTAAATCCCTAAACTGTGTGTGTGTCCCATTTTACATTTTTACAGAAGCACAATATTTAGCAGTAGGAAAGAGCAGTAGTTTAAGGGGGAATATAAACTACGATCACTAGCATTATTTGCTCATTGCGAAACAATGACATCTGTATAAGTAAGTTGATTGAGGGTTTCTACAAGGCAATATCATGACCTGGAGCCTTACTGTGCCTAAGAATCAAGCTGCAATTTTAGTTGTTTTTATTGGTATTGTGATGTCTTTCAGAAAGAAAAATTAATATTAGTGTCTACAAACAACTCACAAATACAGTGAACAATTTATGAAATTATTCTAATGTGTTCCTGTTATGTTTAATATTGTTTTAAATATGTCAAAAAGAAATACATCAGGTGTAGAGAATAAAAAGAGGTGAAAACATTACTCTTTGGATAATTCATGTCTTTTTCAAGCATTTGGAAATACCCATAGGAAGTCCCACCCAGTTGACTACTTATAAACTGTGAAAGTCCTCAATGGTGCTGCCCATGCTAAAATGGCTTTTGTGCACTTGTCCTCCATCTATCTCTATGGTCAAGTGCATTATGACGAAGAGGGAGGTCCAACAGCGGAAAATCTGACTCCCCTCCAGGTGCCGTTTTCATTGTTTAGCCCACCAAGCAAGGAGTTTTTGTATAGAGGTCAATGAGAGTGTCGAATTTGGTCAATACAACAATGAATGGCTTATTTGCTATGTGGAGGTTTATTTATCTAACAGAAGTTTCGAATAATGTAGGTGGTTATGAGTGTATTGATATAGATAAGATAAAACTAGTGCCTGCAGGACTTGCTTTGTGTGTTGTCAAAAAAGCAGAGCATCTCTTTATTACGGACAGACCTCTCCCCTATCTTTACAACCATTGAATCTATATGTTTTGACCATGACAGTTTCCAATATAAAAGGTAACACCAAGTAATTCTAGTCTCATCAACTTGTTCAACAGCCAAACCATTCATTACCAGATTCACCTGAGGTCTACAACTTAGGGAATGATTTGTACTGCTGATACATGCTCTTAGTTTTAGAGATGTTCAGGACCGTTTATTAGTGGCCACCCATTCCAAAACAGACTGCAACTCTTTGTTAAGGGGTTGCAGTGACTTCATTAGCTGTGGTTGCTGATGTGAATATGGTTGAATCATCAGTATACATGGACACACAGGCTTTGTTTAATGCCAGTGGCAGGTCATTGGTAAAAATAGAAAAGAGTAGAGGGCCTAGAGAGCTGCCCTAAGGTACCTCCACACTTTACATGTTTGACATTAGAGACGCTTCCATTAAAGAAAACCCTCTGAGTTCTATTAGATAGATGGCCCTGAATCCACGTATATGGCAGAGGTTGAAAAGCCATAACATATACGTTTTCTCAACAACAGGTTATGGTCAATAATATCAAAGGCTGCACTGAAATCTAACAGTACAGCTCCCACAATCTTCTTATTTTCAATTTCATTCAAGCAATCATCAGTCATTTGTGTGTCAGTTCAGTACGTATTTGGTCAAACACAATTTTTCCAATAGTTTGCTAAGAGCTGGCAGCAAGCTGATTTTTTCCAACAGTTTGCTAAGAGCTGGCAGCAAGCTTTTTAGGTCTGCCTGTTAGAACCAGTAAAGGCCACTTACCACTCTTGGGTAGCGGAATGACTTTGGCTTCCTCAAGGCCTGAGGACAAAGACTTACCTCTAGGCTAAGATTAAAGATAACTGACAGATAGGAGTGGCTATAGAGTCGCTACCATCCTCAGTAGTTTTCCATCTGAGTTGTCAATGCCAGGAGATTTTGTCATTATTGATCGATAACAATAATTTTCCCACCTCTCTACTACTTTACAAAATTTTAACTTGCAAAGCTTTTCATTTATTATTTGTTTTTTTTATGCATGAGTATGATGGCTCATTGTTCGTTGTTGGCATTTCCTGCCTAGTTTGCCACCACTTGCCAATTAAGTAATCATTAAAATAATTGGCAACATCAAATGGTTTTGGATGAATAAGCCATCTGATTTGATGAAAGATGAAGATGAATTTGTCTTTCTGCCCATAATTTCATTGAGAGGACTCCCAAAGTTTTTTTTCCATCATTCTTTATATCATTGATCTTGGCTTCATAATACAGTTTCTTCTCCTTTTGTTGAGTTTAGTCACATCATTTCTCAATTTGCAGTAAGTCAGCCAGTCAGACTTATTAGCCACTCCTTTTGCCCAATCTCTTTCAACCATACAGTTTTCCAATTCCTCATCAATCCATGGAGCGTTAACAGTTCTAACAGTCCGTTTCTTAACAGGTGCATGTTTATCAATAATTGGAAGAAGCAATTTCATAAATTCATCAATGCAGTGTCTGGATGCTCCTTATTAATCACATCAGACCAACAAATATTTCATCCACATAAGAGTTACAGCAAAATCTTTGTATGATCTCTTATACTATTTGTAAGTCGCTTCTGGATAAGAGTGTCTGCTAAATGACGTAAACGTAAACGTTATACACTATTTTAGGCCCAGATTTTGGAACTTTTGGCTTTCTTGGATATAGCCACTTATATTGTGATCATTGCATCCAGTGGGTTACGGATACAGCTTTAGAACAAAGTTCTACAGTATTAGTAAACATGTGATCAATACATATGGATGATCTTGTTCCTGTAGTATGTAAACACTGTGGTAGGTTGATTAATAACCGGAACCAGATTACAGGCACTGGTTACAGTGAGAAGATTCCTCTTGAATGGACAGCTTGATGAAAACCTGTCAATATTTAGGTCCTCAAGAAAGTAGATCTCTCTCTTTACTTCACATACACTATCAAGCATTTCACACATATTATTTAGATACTGACTGTTAGCACTTGGTGGCCTATAGCAACACCCCAAAAGAAAATAATTTAGATGTGCCAGGTGAACCTGCAACCACAACACTTCAATAACACTTGACATAAGATATTCCTCTAAGCATTACTGGGATATGGCTCTCAATATCTCCAGCAATACCTCCCCATAAGCATTCCTGTCTCTTCTATTGATGTTATATCCTTGTATTGCTACTGTTGTATCATCAAATTAATTATCTAAGTGAGTCTCAGAAATGGCTAATAAATTAATGTTATCTGATGTTTGCAAGTTATTGATTTCATGAACCTTATTTCTAAGGCTACATATATTAGTATGGGCTATTTTCAGCCCATTCCTGCGGTAGGTTACATATGGATATGTACGCCCCTTTTCCTAACCAAGGTGAAGTCTGGTTGATAGTGGTCTGGGGCCTAACTAAAATAACCCCCAGGTGTGTTCTCATTCCCTATTCAAATACCCTTAGTATAACCTGACCCATTATCAGACACACACTACAAACAAAATGCACACAGTAAAATGTCTCTTTTGAGGAATTATATTAAGTATGGAAAAGCAACATCTCTCTCCAATAAATAGACATATTCATAAAATCATAAGATATTCAATAGTGGGTAAACATAAACCAATCAGTATGGCACCAAGTCAATTATTTCATAGACTTAAAAACATAAAACAATCAATATGGCACCAAGTAAATCAATAGACTTAAAAACATATTGTCATTCACCATACCTGTAAAAACATACACATTTAATAACAGTCAGTAAACGGTTGCAACCTTTAAAAACCGGGTACCCCTTAACTACTAGAGCTCTTAATGTAAAAACTCTTACTACGTTGCAGGCCTGTACTTCGTGTTTGTGTGTGTGTGTGTGTGTGTGCTTCTGGAGCGGGAGTCCCAATGCAGGCGAGAGAAGTCCGTTATTCAGTGCAGTGGTGGGAAACAGAGGGATAGCTTTGCTAGTTAGTCAGATGACGTTTCTTCTCACGAGACTCAGAGGAAACCCTAGTATTTCCTGGTATCTAGGGTTCGGTATCACCCTAAACTACTTTGACATATGGTACTCAAATATACAAATCTCTCTGCCCCCGACGCTATTGTCATTTGTTCATTTCCCCTACTATTCCTCTGATTGGCTAAGGCAGCAACATGGGATTAACTCCGGGTTACAAATAACACCGTTTTAACATGGACATTGCCATTGAGGACTTCCACCATTTTAAAGTAGTCAACTGGGTGGGGATTCCTATAGTTGGGAGCAATCAGCCAATGAAGAATAAGAAAATGTACTACTTTATAATGGAGATAGCCTCAATGGCGCTGCCCATGCTGTCACAGACACCATAAGGCAAGTACTCAACTGCACAGCCACCAACTTCTTCACATTTATTCACACATTTGTTGTCACATAAACCGAAAGAAATAATGTAGACGCTTTATCCAAAGCGACTTACAGTCATCGTGCATACATTTTTTTTGTGTGTATGGTGGTCCCGGGATCGAACCCACTACCTTAAGCGTTACAAGCGCCGTGCTCTACCAGCTGAGCTACGTTTGTAAACTAATTATAGTGTTCAAAAACCATATTAATAGATTGCTTTTATAAATTATGTTTTGTAACATTTAACTGCCGAAATTGCTGTTATTGAGTCCATTTCCTTAGTAGGTAATGTCAGAGGTCAGCACGTGGGAGAAGTCTGAGCTCAGAGATGAGTTTCCCCTTTAGTAATTACGATTTGGAGAGGCGTTCATGGATTTTTTCCACCTTCCCCACTTTGTTTTGAACGCAGCATGAATCTGCTCGCGGTTTCCAATTGAGTCGACATGTGCAGTGTTTACTGTGAATGCGATCTCCACCTTTAAAAGCCATATTGTCGAAAACCCAAGATCAAATTAACTACAGACTCCTTCACACTTCTCTTTGTATATTTGACATTGAGAACTGTGGAAGCATACACAAAGCACAAGAGGTAAGATTTGAACCCACAACCACATGGATGCAAGGCAGGGATTAAAACCCCAGAACCACTGCCTCCTTGACTACTTAGACACTTCTCTGCATAGTTCATATCGAGATTGTGGGAACTACATGAAGTGCAAGAGGTAAGAGTTGAACACATTGGCCTTTTCTCATTTGGAAAAAAAGTCTGTCCTCTGCGGGTTCTCCTCCGTGACCAGGAAACCGATAAGTGGTCGAAGAGTGTCTATTCGTTAGTAGGCAAACACAAGAAGGTTCCTCCCCTCCCCGATAGCCTCCTTTTGTAGAAGAAGAACAAGTGTATCTGCCATACCCCCTTTGACATCTGCCACAATCAGCTATCGTTTTCTTGGAAGTATAAAAGCATGCAAACATTTTTTAATGATATGCTACTTATCCTTTGATCTATAAAATGTATTGCACAACTAGCAACATGTTTGTTTAGATCACTTTAACATTTATTTGGGGATTCAACCCTGTAAACATAATTTGCCTGAAGAGGCGGATTGGAGTAGTCTCATTACATACAAGCGCATTTTCCGTCCACTTTCCCTCCACTTCTCCTCGATTACCTTTAGACCTTTTTCAAAAGGAGGCCAGAGAGAAATGAGAGAGGATGCAGGAGTTGAGCAAATCCAATTGAGAAAAGGCCAGTACCTCTCCAATGCAAGGACATAAACCCCTTCACACTCAACCCACTCTTTTGTTGCTTTGACATTTGACTGTTGTAGAAGCACCATCGAACTTAATGTCGCAACATTTATCTGCCCCATTATGGCTTCTGTGAGAACACTGGCAGCGCCATTGAGGCCATCTCCATTTAAAGTAGTCCATTTTCTTCAACTTCCATGAGTTGGCACAAACTGAAAAGGGGGAAAACTTGCCACCTGGAGTGTGTTTGAACAGGTATAAAGCCAAGGTTGGCGATTTACTACCATTTGCAGTTATGGAACGTTTGCTCACAAGTATAATTCAATGTCTGATTCCTCCTGGCGACCTGGATGGAATTATGTGATCCATCCTTAAGCCATAGGAAGTCCCACCCAGTTGACTACTTCAAAATGGTGAAAGTCCTCAGTGGTGCTGCCCATGCTAAAACAGGCTTTTGGGCACTAGAGTCCTCGATCTCTACGAGGAGTAGTCAAAAGCAAAATAGAATTAGAATTTAACCAATAACCTCTTCCGCAACTCTCGAAGTCAAACATACAAAGAGAAGTGCCAACACATGGCAGCTCTGGGGTTAAAGAGGATTTAATGTCTTCCTATTTCTGTATTTTTCCCCTTCCCTCCCATTCAAAATAATAAAATGATGAGGTGCAACATGTCATCTTGTAGAGTGACTTTGAAGTATCCATTCTGAGGCCTTTGGCGAATGAATATTCTATGTGATCGATGAGTGTTATACTTTTTTCCCACTGAGGCAACCTATTGCACTCAGCAGGGGGTGATACAGACAACTTGCACTTAACCCATCAGATACACTTCAAGTCATCAACTTTAGATGTGACTAGAGAAAAGGATGGCAGGAGGAGAGCAACGCACAAAATTTTACATTTTATTTACAAAGTAGTTTTGTCATACAGAAAGTAAAAATGTAGCTACAACCTTGATTTGTGCAACAGGCGGCCACAAAATCATAGCTACACTATCACACAGTTGCTATAGCAATACTTTTATTGGGGGGAATAAGGAACGGGGAAAATAAAACAAAGACAAAAAGAAGAGGGGGAAGAAATAATAAACCGCAACAACAAAAATATAAATTCAGAGTTCATCCAACAAAATATTAAAAGCACAGACCCCAAAACTAGATACCAGTCCCAAAGTCCTCACACAGGTATACATAAAGGGGGAGTTGACAGTGAAATTGTGGAATGCGGAGTGGTGCGCTGCTTCGAGAACTTTGGGAATGGCTCTCGGTTCCATGGGGCACAGGCAGCTCCACTTTCCCCGACCACCCGTCCGTTACAGTCTTTCGCCCACACGGGGGCTCAAAGCTGGGGGAGACGTGGAGTAGGGAGGGTGAGGGGTGGAGAGGGAAGGGGTTGGTAACCTGATAGGCTCTTGTTTTTTGCTCTTAATCGTCGTCCCCGTCATCATCATCGTCGTCATCTTCATCGGTCAGGTTCTCGCTTAAACTTAACTTCTTTCGCCTTTGACAGCCTCAACTTCTGGAGGAAATGGGAAAGGGGTTATTACACTATACTTAGTCAAGTGAAACTTTTTTAACATGAGATTTGGACATGAGCTTGCATGACAAAAAGTATGAGAATGACATACCCTCTTCATGCGTCATCATCATCATCCTCATCTTCAACTTCACCATCAATGCCAAGGTCTTCCTCCTGGAGAGAGAAGGGACAGAGCAGGTCAGAATCCACAGAGCTCTCAAACCATATCCCCCACGGTTTATCTTTTAAACTATTGAGTCACAAACAAACCAAAAAGGGCTTTACCTCTTCATCGCGCTGACCTCATCCTCCTCCTCTGCTTCTACTCCCTCCTCTTCGTCATCGTCATCCTCCTCGTCAAAGTCTTCCTCCTCTCTCCCTCCTCATCCTCCTCTCCTTCTAAAAAAACAAATACATCACATCCATTGTCAGTCATCACACAGATACATGCTGACAAAACCTACAAATACACAATAGAATTCACTTGCATGACAAAACACCCACAATGTATTAATATGGGATTCTAATATATAATGAATGCCATTTAGCAGACACTTTTATTCAAAAGCGCCTTAGTCAAGCGAGCATACATTGTATGTATGGGGTTGTCCCGGGAATCGAAGACCCCCATTCTCAACTCACATCTGCATTTCCTCATACTCCATCAAAACACACAAAAAAACGAAATGGCTGCCCACCCTCATCGTCGCATCATCGTCCACACCGTCCCACCTCTCCGTCCCGAAGTCGGATGCCTCCACGGTCCTCCATGTCGTACCCATCCAGGTAGGTGAGCTGAGAGCAGCTGAATACGACTCTCCCTGTAGTCATTCAGGTTGAGTCACCGCACTGGTTGAACAGGTCCAGAGACTTCAGGCTGTCCAGCTTTTCTGTGGGACCAAATGTGTGTAGGTTAATTAGGGGGTGAAGAACACTGCCTGAATAAATCTCTAATTAGATTTTAGAGCACACCGTTTCCCCCATATAGGCTAGCAAACTAATTTTGACTAGAGCCACATTGGGAAACAAAACCAGAAATAAGTCTCTGAAACAAATCTGACCAAATAAGTCTGTGGTCAGAACTCTATATGGGGAATAAAGTGTCATTTGAGGCATAGCCTGAGACAATGAGATGGTGTCACACTGTATTGTGCTCTACCGGGAGTTTCGGTGTACCTACCAAAAGGTTCCAATGTGGCTGATGTCTTTCAGTTTGTTCCCGCTTAGATTTAGATGTGTAGGTTGGGGAGTTTCTCTGCTAGCACGTCAAGGCCACCAGAGATTCTGTTGTCACTGAGTTCCAACTGCAACATAAATGTGAAGATATATCAGTCACTTCTGTCAAAAAAACTCCCAAGCAAGTAACAGTCTTTCAGAAAACAATGATTATGTCCCAAATGGAACCCTATTCCTTACATTACATAGTGCACTACTTTAGACCAGGGTTCTCAAGGGTAGTGCACTATATGAGTGCCATTAGGGACGTAGTCAATGGCATTTTTCTACCCCCCAACAACACAAATGTCCTACATTTTATTACTGTAAATGTAAGGTAAGCTTGTGTCAAAAAATACTTTAGACTAGGGCTCTCAAAGGTAGTACACTATATAGAGAATAGGGTGCCATTAGGGACAAACGAATGTCTCTTTCTATACCCACCCCCCAGCAAGAATTGACGTTTTTTTTTTTTTAAGAGTCAACACAAATGTCTTAAAACATTGTTTTTTTACTGTAAATTTAAGTAAACGCTTGTGAAAAAAGTATTATTCATAAAGTCAAACTTTTCCTTTTTGAGTTTCCCAAGTTTGGGAAGGTTGGAGACTGAGATTAAGCCAACGTTTATCAAACTGAGGAATTCCCGAAGATTGATGAATTCTGCTGTGAGGCCTTCGATTTTCCCTTCATTTGATCTGCAGTTGTCCAGGACAAGTTCTCGTACCTATACCCGAATAAAAAGATAAAATGTGTAAAATTGTCATCTATGTAAATCAAAGAACATGCATGCATTGTTTACAGATGCACTACAAACACTAAACATTGAGAATACACCCATGTTATAAAAGCTTTATTTCACGCATATGCAAAAAATGGTGTGGAAACCTGTTTAGAATGGCCACATATGTTGGCAACAGTAATCAATATCAATACGTTGTTAAGGAATCAAATAAAAAACTAAGCTTGAATTTGAACTTCATGATGAAAAAAAGGTCAATATACAAAATATGGACCTCTAATGATAGGAGTGGTTTGTTATTCCACTCACATTATTCCTGACTTTAGTATGAATACTTGCAACTTCTCAGTTCCTTCTACAAAAATGTTACATTTCATCGTTTAAAGAGTTCACTTGTAATAGTCAGGGACAGTCGTTACACAACCAAAAACTCGAAGAAAGTTAATGTTGACCGTCAAAAGATCATGATTTGAACACTGGCAAAATTAAACATTGATAAAGCTGTCGAGTCGAGCCATCAATAAAGGTATTTGGTTGCATGATGTTTTATGTCGAAGCACCGCGGTTGTTTCTTTGAACCAGCTGCCACGAGGAAGAACCACACAATACAGTTCTACCTTCACTTGGCCCGCTGATGCAGTCACTAAAAGATACATGCAATGCTTTTTGTTAGCAAGCTCGCTACAGGCTAGCCATTGCCCTTTTAAGCGCTGCTGTGCAGTTGAGTACCTGCAAGAGAAGCCTGACTGACCGCCATTACCCACCTTACAGCAATGGAAAGGATTGCGAATATACTCTGTAAAGATACACTTTTATTTTCAAATCGAATTTATTGGGGAAATGGATTGCCTTGCCGTCGAGCGAACGACCGATAGGCCAGTTTGCTTACGATTATATCAGCGTTTCGTAAACAACGTCGAAGGAAATATTCAGAACGGAAATTAGTCAAATCAAAAGATGGAGAGTTCATTTCGCCTGAGCTTCAAAGACGGCAGAATGACAACATGGCGATTCCTGAGATACAGTATGCAGAGTTCTCTAAACTCTCCGAAGAGGGATGGCTGTTTACAAGCAGTAATTACGTAAAAATATCCCTTAAAATTAACTTCCAATGTAGAATACTTTTATTATCAATGTTTGCATGAAAACCAGTGAGCGTCAACGTCGAGTTTTAGCAACCCACGCACCGAACGCAGTTTCCTCGGTCTCGTGTCATTCAGGGCAGGCTATTGCACGAGCCGGCGACCAACACGTTATTCGGAGATTGTCAGTAGCCTAAGCATTAAATGACAAATTATTAACATGATATACAAAATACCGAATCTGAACGTGGAGGTTAGCCAGATTCAAGGTATTTCGCGTTTTTTCTTTCGTGGTAGTTGCGGGAATAATATGGCGGGAACCAAACATTCGCTGAACGCTGCTTGAATGATTCGAATTAGAAACATTGTAACAATCAGCTTCAATTTGCGGGAAATTAAATTTAGTTTATGAATCTCAAATCGAATAATGTAACATTTGACGGGATGTGAAGCTAGGCGAGTAGATCATCCGACAGTAGCTGGCTATTCCCCTTCAACAACTTCAGTTGATTGTTAGTAAATTAGTAATATAAAAACGTTACATTATTGTTAGCGAAAAGGCGGTATAGTAGTTGTTGTAGCCTACAAGATGTGGATGACTCGTGAGAACTAGTGACTAATTTTGTTTGCTAGCTAGCTAATCTGGGTCCCTACCCAATCAGGGGAAAATGTCGAAAAGAATCCACCCGTGATCTCATTAATGATATCACAAAAGTAGGAGCATGCTGTAAACTCAATTTTGGATTATTGGTGTGGATTTAAAAGTGTATTGTAATAAAGGGCACCCCACTTTAGCTTTATGCTAGCAACAAAACATGGCTACCAAGGTCTATATAAAATAAACCATTCCGTCTATGATTAACGCATCGTGGAAAAACATGTCACCTACAACAGATGTATAAGTTAACAAATAATTGAGACAACGTTGCATTCGAACCGTGTGTGTGCAACATCTACTGGGAGGCTGCGAAACGGTTAAAACTGCAATAATGCCAGAAAGCTAAAATAATCGGCTTTCGAAAGTAACGATTGAATATAGCTTTTCTTGTCTTGTTGCCTCTACACGCCCCAACGGGGACAGTATAATGTAGCTAGTATACAGTTAAGTATTTTTCCGCTCTATTAATAAATGAGAAACATTAAGCCCATGTGGTCACCATTAGCTACACAGGTCACTTGGGGAAAGCAAAAAAGTAGCAAGCTAGCCAGAAAACTAAAGGTTTGGTTTTAAAGGCACGACTTACATCAGATGGTGTCCTGTTTCATTAGCTCCAAGTGGATCCTCTTTTTCATGTCCATCTTGCCCTACGAAAGTTGAACTTTTCTCTCTTGGGTGTCGGTGTAATTTATATTCAGTCCAAAGGCAGAGAGATGCCCTAATGGAGGGAGAATATGGGACTGTATAATGAACTGAGCCAAACGCCAAGTTACACGGGGAGAGGAGAAACCATGGAGGGAAACGGGACTGAAACAAAATATATACTCAACAGCGCCATCTGTGGTCAGAAACGCGCACTGCCGTTAAACAGTCAATGCAGTCACAAAACATGACGCTGCCATGAAACAACTGGGGTGAAATTTATTTCTGTGAGAAAAAGTGATGTATTATGTACAATTATACATTGAAACTTCCATTTTTTTCTGTGTTTATTTGATTATTTTTATTTTAAATAACCCGTTTTTAATTAACATTCTGTAAATCGAAGATTTGAAATGTATTTAAGAATTACATAATCAGAAATAATTGCAAAATTGCTAATGGAAAAAAACAAATAAAATCAAGACTATTATTTACTTTATTCAAACATCTACTGCGGAGATGTTTGAGCAAATCCCCCCCCCCACCCACCAGCCTTGACCCCACTCTTCGAGGGTGTCTCAGATGGAGTTGGGATATGCAAAATAAACTATTTCCATTTCACACACGTCTATAATAACACTTGTACATGTGTGAAACAGGACAAATCTAAGCAACCACCTAATTATTGTATTATTGATTTAATTAAAAGGCCTTATTTTGAGAATTTAGATATGAAGAAGATGCCTGTTGACAACAAGGCAGCATCAAATTAATCTCATAGCATTCTTTGTTTATCAGTACATTTCAACGTAACTTACAACACATTGCACATTTGTAGTCCTAATGTACATATGAACAATAAACATTATTCAATGTATGTACACTTTCTCATTTCCCAATAATCACCATCTCGAAGACAATATGACGATACCCAATAATCTCTGTATTCAATTTGCCCTTTTATTAGAACCGGAGGGTAGAGTGCGTTTATTTGGTTTGCAGTGAAGAGAGCATTGTATTGCACACGGTGAGGGGGACACTTCCTGCATAGAGACTGTAAGATCCCGAAGCAGAAAAACACACCAGTGTGCCTCCCTCTGCCACCAAAGAAGCACCTTCTCTCGGTCAGAACAAGAAACACTTACCCAATGGCAATTATGAACCAGCAACAAATTACCTTAGTGAAAATTGATATTCATCAACAAGCCAATTTAGTTTATTTTTTATGTTTCAATGAAAAGAGTCTTGCATCGCTAGGTGCATCTCTACAAAAAAGCCTTTCGTATGATCTAGTCAGGTCACCAATGTGTGTCCTATTCAAGACAAACTGGCACCTATTCAACTACTATGCTTGAGATAGCCATGTGTTTTTATTTTGGTATGTATTTTAATTAATATGGTGGTAACATTTGGAAAATCACAGCTTTTAAAATCACAATATGTAAAACACGAAAACAGCTGTTTTGTATCTGGGATAAAATGTAACCATCTTAGAATCGATGTTCTGAAAAATACATACCCATTGTAGGCCTTACTGTACAATGCTGTACATTCTCAACTCTGTTTTGAAAATGGTATTCGGTAATGGAAAGTCATTTACCAGGAGAGGGCACTGCAATGTCTATTTGTACAGCATCCACAAACTCATGAGGCTATCATGCACATATGTGTGTATGGGTGACTTCTTTCCTCTAACTGTATCTGCTTATCTAATCGATTGCTTAGAAATATGTGCAAGCCTTTAAAGGGAGCAATCAGGAGTTGGAAACTAATAACAAAGCGTTTTCTGCTACCCCTGTTTCCAGTAAAACGCTGAGGAGGGCTGGAGAAAATGTAACCACACTCCAAATGGATGGAAGGACTGGACCAGCCAAGAAATCAAAATTATAGTTTTAACCATGGTTTGAAGCTACTTTGTTTACAAACATTGGAGTAAAAAAAAGCAATATATTTTTGGGTTCTGTTTGAGGTAGGACAGTTGAACTAAGCTCATGAGGCATTTTATAAATTATATTCTTCTAGAGAATCAATGTGTACATATAATTAATGTCCAAAAATGGATGTGGCAAGTGCAGATTGCCCCTTTAAGAGACAGAAAGGGGTGTTTTATTGCTTGAACCTTTGGAGTATAATATCTACTGATGAGTTAGTGTGTTAGTTGCTTTGATTTTGACAGCAGGATCCCAGCAAACTGATTTTCCTCCAATATGTTTCTTTTCAAGGTAGTTTTGTGTATGTGTGTGTGTCCTCGTTTATTGCCTTCATTGAGTTATTATTTTGGTAACCCTACTATTGCTTTGCAAATTGTTCTGCATAAGTGTCATTGTCAAATTCTTTCCTCAAGCTGAAGATGAAAATGAGGAGGTGTCACATATCTGGTAGTCAATACCTGAGTATTTGTAGGGCGGTAGTACACTTTGTAGCCTTGCATTAGGAGTTGCTAGTCTCCCAGAATGAACTGTTTAGGCTAGGGTTTACTTCCACTATTTTCAATGGCTTACTAAAGTACTCTGGTCTCTACTAAGTTGATGTAAAATTATTGTTTGAGAAAAATTCAATTTGACACAAAATTCCAAAGCCAGAAACTAGAGCTAAGTATCAGTAATCAAGTATAGGGCCAACACCAACAGTTGAGTCTTATTTGCTCTCATGAAGCAGCGGCTCCCAGAGAGGCTCACTGGCTCAGACATGGGACAGCAGGTGAGGCTTCAATGTGCAGGGGAGAAGACTATCGGACACGCCCAGAGAATGAGCAGCTTCCTTGCGATGAGATAAGATGGTTTATGCCTCCACTCTCTACTGTAGAAGACCCAGAGGGTACTTTTGCCGTGATTCAAAAGCAAAACATCTGCTGGTATGTCAAGGTTTTATAGTGTTCCTTTGTGAGAAAGAAAATACAACAGCCAGAAAAGTTATATTTATGTCAGACTAGATAGTATTCAGTGAATGGGTTGGAGGCATCTGTGTTTACTTTCCAACTTATAGGAATGTATACTGTGGTTCTTCAGTGAATCTGGTATATAGGATATTTGACTTTATTTTCGAAATGATTTTCCTACATTTTAGTCATTTTAGCAGATGCTCTTATCCAGAAGCGACTCTACATTAGTGAGAGTGCATACATTTTTTCATACTGTAGTTCCTCGAAAGAGAAAAAGTCATGGCCTAAGATCTGTAGACTATGTATTCAGTGCTTGACTTCGGGCAGGAGCTCCCCAGAGCTGAAAGGTACTGGCACCTCAACAAAGTTTTACTGCTTGAGCTCCTGTTCCTCTTGCTGGTTATTAGCTCAAAGGTATTGTGGAGCTCCTGCACCTAAATATAAACAGTACTGTCACCCAAAGTGAGTACCAGCGGCAAACTTATTTCAGTCCAAGTCAAGCACTGTATGTATATGTTTTTTTTTTTTTCATGTTGTATGTAGGACTGGTGTTCTGTGTGCATGATGAAAAGTGGGAGCTTTCTGGAATGTGTGCATGTCTGGCTAACGACCCTTCTAACAAGCTCCACACAGTCTATCCCAGCCGCGTTGACTCACAGCTAGCTAGCCTACCTACACTGACTGCCTCAGTCCCTCTGGGCTTTATTTCCTCTATTCTAACCCTACTGTGCCCCTTCTCATACTTCACTGACTGGATATTGCATAACACCAAGGGAGAAATTGCCTGAATTCAGTAATTCCCTCTGCTGAGCACCAGTGACACACTCAGCACCTTTTATTTATACTCTGCTGCAAGCTATTCCCAGACACACACATCTGTATAGCTAACCCCATGACAACTCTCTCGCTCGCTCACACACACACACACACACACACACACACACACACACACACACAGCCAGCAACATGGTCTGCTTTTTTTATGCCCGTATTGTGCCAACTCCTCCACCTTTACAAATATGATAAGAGCTGAGCCACAAGAACTCTTCCAGGGCTATGGTAATGGTTAACCAGATAATTCTTTTTTGGGGGCGGGACTTGCAAACAGACACAATTTTTTATCTACGTTTTTACCCCTCTCTGCTTGCTTGCCCCTCTCAAAAAGTTACATTCATTTCTACGGGACGCAAAATGGAGGGGACGTTGGATAAAGAGAAACCAGAGGATTGGAATATGATGATAATCTCGATGATAACCAGCTGTAAATGACCTCTGAACATTGTCTCTATTCTGTGTTTTATAGTGAAATATCCGATTATTTCTCAGATATACCATTGTGTTCTCTGGAAAAGGTTACTATCTTAGTCCTAGTATGAGTATGTCATACTGTCTTTGTATTTGTTAACTTATAGACTCTATTCATGCATATTCCTGCCAATGTATTTTGCTGCAAACTGGGTCACAAAGGACTTACTGATGGTTGATCTATGCAAACAGATGCACCACTAAGATGATTTACGCCTCAATAGGAACATGTATTTGGAAGACACACTTTCACTGTAGATGTTCTCTGTCTGTGTCCACATACAAGTATGTTTCTGATACTGTATGTTCATAGTCCCCAGACACCATGTACTAACATGTACTTCAATCATCCTATACCAATACTAGTTTTCAATTCAACATTTTCTTTTAAAAGCTTAGCTCAAACAAAAACATGTAAGAATGAACTATAGCCATTGAATTCTACTGTGAAAATATACTGTTTTATGGGGAATAATGCCGCTCTAGAATGCCCTTTAAGCCAATCAGAAAGGAGTATTCAACAATGCCATGGTATAACATGTACTAATCATCCTATACTTTGGTACATGCTGGTGGTTTATATAACTGCTGCTACATAGCGCTGCATTGGTTTTGCAGTCAATTTCTGACACAAATCATACAACAGCATAAACCACTGGAACATTCAAATATATGGAGACGTTTGTTACTACAGTATAAACCAGTGATTGATCAGGTAGAGAGAGTGACAGTGAACAAAATCAGAATGAAACAAAGTTCCTAACCCACTTCTTTTTATTGAACCATTGTCTGTTAATAAAGATATTTTTTAAATGTGTCTTATACTCTGACTATTGATGTATAGAATTCAAATGATGAATGAGAGTGAAGTGTCCTGTCTGTCATCTGATGGCTGACTGACTGACTGGCTGGCATTGACTGGGTGTAGGTTGGTTGGTGTTACAGGTGGGATCCGGCGGCGGCTAAGAGACAGAGACCTTCTCAAGAAAAGAAAGGCAGAGGCCGGCGGAGAAGGCGACCAACCAGTGGGTTTATGGGTAAATGGACGTTAAGAAAAGTTCGCAGAACTTAGTCATGCACACTCATCCTTTAACAAACATGTTAGAGTTAGGAATAGGCCTCGATTTGAGCCGCTAATGACTGCGATTTTTGTGCTTCAGCCGATAAAAATGTGTTTAGCTAGAAACTTGAGTGGACTGTGTGGGCTTCAGTTCAGCACCTGCCAAGCCCTTTGACCTTATTGGCTTACTCTGTGCGTTTACGTTCTTAAACAAGTTTGGCTGAAAAGCCACTTAACATTACTTTATGTTTTTGTATGTTTAAAGAATGTAAGACCTGAAAATAGTAATAGATGTGTTATACATGCATGAATAAAGTTGTGTACATGAAACAGTATATTTTATAATGATCGTAGTTGGCTGCCTATCAGTCTTCCAGCGCATTTTATCCAATATGGAGCAAGAGGAAACCAAAGGTTGCTTAGGTGTTCCCAACTATTGGCACCACACATTTAAATCAAGGACTTTGCACTATCAACAATGAATGAATGAATATGGCCAAGCATATCAACCTCCGTCAGCTGCACAGTTAAACATTCCAGTTGAGAGGAAGTGTATAACGACGACCCACGATTACATTCTATTTGTGTGACATCAGGGTGGAGAGCAGGAGGAAGAGAGAGTGAGAGGAAGAGAGAGAGAAAAGAAGTAGCTCGGGAAGAAGAGGAAGGCCGAGGAAGACTGATCCAACACCCGGAGCTTTCCCGGCTTCCCAGGAAGAGCCAGAACAGGAGGCTGTCATTGTTAAGGTGGTGTCCAAACCAGTTGAAGTCACCCCTGCCCCTACCTTGATCTCACTATCCCCATTCCTTCCGGTGGACCCTAGCCCACCAGAATCACTAGTCACGTTCCCCGTCCCAGCCCCTATCCCTTTCCTTTGCCCCTGCCTCGTGCCTGTTGTTGCCCCTTCTCCAATGTGTGTCAACCCTGTTACTGCCCCTGCACTGTCCCCCGTTGGAGACACTGTACACAAAAGGCAGTGATCAGGAAGTAGTGACCCCCTGGACCAGGTGCTGATTGAGGACTCTGGGTCCTGATGAGAAAGGAAGACATCCCTCCATCTCAAACAACCAGGGCACTGATCAAGGTACTAATGACATCAATTAAATCATGTCTCTTTGCAGTCATGTACTTGACTTCTGAATGTACTCCAGTGGCATGGCCAATGAGCTCACTTGATGTTATCTACTGTGGGGATATGATCTTGTCACGATATAGTATAACCAGAAATGTTAAACTAACCACCTTTCTGTCATAGGTTCAAGTGAGGAGCTGTCTGTCAAAGTGCCTGAACAAAATAGAGTGTTCTCTACGTTCCCCAGGTTCTCCACTGGCGCTCCTTCAGAAGATCATCCGCCAGAAACTTCTTCTGAAATCCACGCTGATCTGGCCTCTGATAACATACATACGATTACATGCATAGTAATCTATTCTGTCAACATGTGCATTTTGGATTGAGAGGTGATGCCGTTTAGCCTTACTGGTTTACTCATCTTTGTAATGTTGAGCCTGATAGAGTACGGATGCAGCAAATATATCGAAATGTAATGTTTGGTACAATGTAAGAAATGCGAATTCCAAAAAAGCTTTAAACCTACCCATGGATTTATTTATTTTTGCTTCATGAATGGTGTCTGAAATGTTATGTTGCAAGAACTGCACTATCTGAATTTACAAAATTATTTGTACAAGCTAAATATGGCAGCATTTGAAAGTACATTTGTATTTAATCATTTCTGGTAGCTGTGTTTTTCTTTTGATTTTATTTTATACTAATTATTTATTTGAGATAAACGCTATGATAATAAAAAGGTGTGATGCTTTGTTGATAATATGACCGTATCCTTGTTATGATCAATTATTAAAACAAGAACAAGTGTCACTTCTGCTTAATAGTGCCCTCCTGCTGTCCTTTTTACAGTAGTGAAAAAATATTCATTTTATACGATTTTCATCCATAACTCTCCCAACAGGACACGAGTTTGATGTTCCACTTCACAATTTACATAATATAATTTGCGCCTGCTTGCTACGGTATTCAGTCACCGCTTTCCATTAGTAGTTGCTGGTTGGCCAAGCTAGAATGACGACACATGTGCGGAAGCATTTCAGCAGATTTGCCCATCATGTACCTTTGTTAGGCAGCGTAAACAATCTGATATTTTACAACATTTATCAGATGTTATTAGAATGATCAGATCGATTTAATCTATTCAATGACAAACTAGCAAAGCAAAATCAAGACGCTATCAAAATGTCTGCCTCTTTGCAACTGTACCGAGCATGTCAACAAACTCCCACCAGCAGATATCTGTTATGCGAAAAGAAATCAAGAATCTCCCAGGTATGAAATGAATGCATAATGCAACAAATGGCTTCTTGGAAAAAAGCGATCTAGCCTAAGTCGTTATCCGTATTACAAAAGCTGATTATATGCTGCTGACCATAATGTGTCAACACAGGTATTTGCATGTTTTCCCCAGGCAATTGTTGGACAGTGCTGTTTCGTTCTCATCGAAAACACATGACATCTCTCCAGTCTGCTCTGACACCTTGCCAGAGTCGATCTCCAAAGAGCCGCCAAGGGCCACAGGCAGACATAGAGACACAGAATTCACTGAGAAAGGTAGCTAGCTATGACACTCGGGATCTCTCGCTTATATCCCTCTTTATATCTTCCTCGCATGACTTGTCTTGACCATTGTGTTTAGCTTTATCTGACTGGCACTTAATTAAAACTTTTATTCAATATAGAATCACGATAGAAATATCGCACATAGAAATCTTCCGCTTATCAGACTTGCTTCCAATGAGAATAACTTTTTTACGAGAACGACAGATCTATAGCTTGCATTTTTATCTGAAATCTGTCGGGTCGGGGGCACAAAGCCAGATAATGGATCTTTAATTAATGCCCGAATGTGTCAATTTCTACTACAGGGACCATCCAGACAGTCCCTATAGGTTACATCAGCTCCTGTTTCTCAGTGAAGAATGGTACCCCAGACAGCCAACCATATGTGGGCCCTCCAGGCACTCCTTCAGATCCAGCAGAGTGTCTTCAACAACCCTGAACACTCACTGGTCGCCTGGACAACTATTCCTCATGTCTGGTACGAATTTTGTGAGACTGGGATACTTGAGCTAAATGTGAGAGAGGTGGTATTTAGCTAAACTTAAGGCTGCTTAAGAAGGTGGCAATTGGGTATCATACAAATAATCTGTATTTTTGCAAAGACAATTTCATTAGCAAAACGTTTCAAGGATGTCAATCATTTTCTTAGTCATGCACTTTTTTGATCAACTTACCTCCCAACATTCCCAATTTGTCTACACATGTACAATAAAAACATAAGCCTGCTGTCACTCATCTCCATTTCCAGGGTGGTCTTCCTTTTCAACAAGAACGGCCACCTTTTGGAGTTATAAGGCTAAGGTGAAGCAACCCAGACCGAACGGCCAGAGGGTAGGGGTGTACCCACACGTAGGGCCCCCACCGGCCCAACGCCCTGGGCCTTGACTCCTGCTGCCGAAGAGTCACAGGCTAGTATCAGTCACAAAACCAGCTCAATTGCTTTGGTTGTTCTGGTACAGTGTACGGTGCATCCCCTAATATAAACCCCCAGAATACAGTCTTCTTCAGTTGAGCAATACATTTGTGTATGTATGTGTGCAAGAGAGAGTGTGTGTGTTTTTATAGGTGTACAGACATTGCAGGTTCAGCTCATTATGTCCCTCTAATTTATAAGCTTCTTGGCATGCCATAGAAACACTCATTATTCAATTTCCTCAACTGCCTGCTATGGGTTTTGGCTTTCTCTAGATGACACACTTGATTCGGAGAGATAGACATGATCGCAGCACCCTGTCCTGGATATCAAACCCTACATCTCTGACTATGACTCCCCACACAGTAGACTGGACATTGACACAGATACTTATGACTGTATGCCCAACCTGGAGGGGCAAACTAATGTACCATCAGAAGAGGGGACCAAAATTATGTGGAGAGGTTGCATTCAGACTCATTAACTTTTTTCTCCTGTACTGATGATCCCCCAGTTGGACTTGGGGGTTGAGAGAGGGAATAGCTTGGGCAGCACAGATCCCAGAATACTCCACTCAAAAGACAAATCCAAAGTTCACATCCACCGTCCAGGCGATGCCTCCAGCCTCTTCTGCTCCTAAAGCCCTGTCCAAAGACCTCACCACTGTGCTGGGGGAGCTCAAGGCCCACATCAGCCAGGAAGATGACCACCTTCACCCTGGGAGCCTGTAGGAAAGTCTCAGGCTTCATACCCAAACCAAGCCATTGGACAGTGGAAGAGGAAAAGCAAGGGGCCTTCGCTATGGGCAAGAGGCCTACAGCACCATTGCTGAAGGATCAGGAGCCCCTGTGACCAATCTGGAGGTGCTCCCCACCCCCAATGCAGAGAGAGAGCTGGATGAGTTCCTGCCCCCATCAATGCAGGTAAGCTCATAGAATTTGAGCTGAGGTTGACTTGGAGAGCTTTATTATTGCTTTTTAAAAGGGACGTATTGTAGCTTTAATTGTTTTTTGCAACGTGTTTTGTATAGATATTGCATCTTACCAGAGTAAGTCAATGGCTAAAAAAGTAATGTTTCTCCTGTCATCCATTTGGCCCATGTTAAAGTAGATCTATGTTCACTGGGTTCTTCCTCTCTGAATGTCCCCGCTTTCTCTAGAACCTCGTGACCGACTCCAGGTTCCGGTTCCTGCGCGGGTCCAAAGGAATGCGCCGCCATCAGAGGGGTCCTATCTTGGGTGACCCCAGGTCAGTGTATCGGCGGAGCCGCCGAAAGGACAGACTCTTTCTTCTTCACCTTGATGCAGACACTACCTGCTGGTTCGACAGGGCTGGCTGAGTGCCCGGTCAGACCGGCCTGTTGGAACAGAACTGGCCAGCTGAATGCTTCTGGTTCTATGCTTTGGGTTCTATGGATTGATTTCTTGGAATCAGCATCAATAATTGTTTTACAGGTGAATCTGAGAAAATATGAATATTTAACTAAATAATTGCAATGTTATAAATAATTGTTTTATTAAAATCATGGATTGTTTTATTTCTCCTGTAAAGATAGAGTGCTTGTTGAAATTGTTGGTTATACCGAATGATATTTATTTTTACTAAGTGTTACATTATAGAGCATTTATCCCAAGCACCTCTAGGCTGGGAGAGTGCACCACACGGTAGTGCACACTATCACTTAACTGATGGAATTCATGTTGAGTTTTCTGTTTAGTAAAGGCATGTTCACTACCATTACTATCTACACTGCTCAAAAAAAATAAAGGGAACACTAAAATAACACATCCTAGATTTCAATGAATGAAATAATCTTATTAAATATTTTTCTTTACATAGTTGAATGCTGATAACAAAATCACACAAAAATTATTTTCAATGGAAATCAAATGTATCAACCCATGGAGGTCTGGATTTGGAGTCACCTCAAAATTAGGTGAAAGACCACATCATAGGCTGATCCAACTTTGATGTAATGTCCTTAAAATGTCAAAATGAGCTCAGTAGTGTGTGCTCCACGTGCCTGTATGACCTCCCTACAACGCCTGGGCATGCTCCCGATGAGGTGGCGGATGGTCTCCTGAGGGATCTCCTCCCAGACCTGGACTAAAGCATCCGCCAACTCCTGACAGTCTGTGTTGCAACGTGGCGTCAGGACAGCCAGACATGTCCCAGATGTAGCCTACTGAATCTAGGTCTGGGAAACAAGTGGCTGGGGTCCACAGTACTGGCTGCCTTGCAGGGAACTGCTTACACACTCCAGCCACATGGGAGGTCTAGTACTGTCTTGCATTAGGAGAAACCCAGCCAACCGCACCAGCATAAGGGTCTCACAAGGGGTCTGAGGATCTCATCTCGTACTTCCAATGGCAGTCAGGCTACCTCTGGCGTGTGTTGTACATGGAGGGGGCTGTGCGGCTCCCCAAAAGAAATGCCACCCCACACCATGACTGACCCACCGCCAAACCGGCCGTGGCTGGAGGATGTTGCAGGCAGCAGAACGCTTCTCCACGGCGCTCCAGACTCTGTCACGCCTGTCACGCGCTCAATGTGAACTCTGCTTTCATCTGTGAAGAGCACAGTGGCTGCACTCACAATCTTTGGTGTTCTCTTGGCAAATGCCAACGTCCCACGGTGTTGGGCTGTAAGCACAAATCCCACCTGTGGGACGCTGGCCCTCATACCACCTCATGGAGTCTGTTTCTGGACCGCTTGAGCAGACATGCACATTTTGTGGCCTGCTGGAGGTCATTTGCAGGGCTCTGGCAGTGCTCCTCCGTTCACCGCGGATGTAGCAGTCCTGCTGGGTTGTTGCCTTCATACGGCCTCCTCCACATCTCCTGATGTACTGGCCTGTCTCCTGGGGTAGCGCTCCATGCTCTGGACAAATACGCTGACAGACAATAGCAAACCTCTCGCCACAGCTCACATTGATGCCATCCTGGATGAGCTGCACCACCTGAGCCACTTGTGTGGGTTGTAGACTGCCCCTTATGCCAAACACTAGACAAAAGCACCGCCAGCATTCAAAAGTGACCAAAACATCAGCCAGGAAGCATAGGAACTGAGAAGTGGTCTGTGGTCACCACATGCAAACTACAAACCTTTATTGGGGAAGTCTTAAGCAACTGCCTATAATTTCCACTCGTTGTCTATTCCATTTGGCACAACAGCATGTGAAATTTGTCAATCAGTACAAGTTTCATAAGTGTACAGTTTGATTTCACAGAAGTGTGATTGACTTGGAGTTACATTGTGTTGTTTAAGGTTCCTTTTATTTGTTTGACCAGTGTAAGTTATTGTTGCACAGCTTTAATAATAACTCCACTATGCCAGGATATAGATTCCAAATGCTTCCACTATTTCCTTTGACCTTTGTCAACCTCTCAGTTTTAGTAACTTACTGTCCAGTACACGCATTTTAAATTCAGGGATTTATATTGGGAAGTGAATTGCCCTCTGTCTGTATCCAGGACGCACAGTCTGTGGATTTTAATTTCATTGTTGGATGGAGTGGAGGTCTTTCATTGCTTCATGATTTACTACTAGAACTACTCCCATTTCCAATAGCAACAGCAAATCACTCTTTCACACTACTACTTTGTATTCTTGTGAGAGTTGGAGGCTCAGAGTCACACTCACAGTGGTTGTTTTTGTTTGAGGAGACTCTGTTTTTAGGGTCAGCAAATTACAACTCATTAATTGTGTGTTGTTAAATTGGGATGTAAAGAGTTCACTGAACAGAGAGAACAACGCCTTCACCAGTTGACTTGAATTGCCTAGGAAGTAATGGGACCACTGAATCTCCACCATGTTAAAAGCTGACTTCATCCTCAAAGCACTGGACTATGACCTGAACTGCGTCGACAAGCACGGTCACATGGTTCTATGGTACGCAAAACAGGAGTGGCAATGGTCCTATCAATGATCTGCTGCTGAAAAACCATGAAGAAGTACGGTCTGAAAATTTACAGACTCCAGGCCGCAGTCCCCAGGCTTTGTGGTCATGATAAATCCGGTCAAGTTCTGGTCAAACACCAGAGAGCAAATAAGCAGAATGCCTTTTATTGTGCAATTCACCAGAAGGCCACAGCCACTGGGAAGCCACTGCCAGGGAAAGGCCTGCCTCAATTAAGTTCTTGAAAGGACTTGATTGTAGTCCCGCGTAGCCCAGCGCTGGTGAGCATGGCGCCTGCAAACACCAGGGTTGTGGGTCTGATTCTGTAAATTAGCATAAAAATAAAAAAAATGAAAAATAGAAGAAAAAAATGTTAAGATACAAAACAACAATAATAATTAATGTATGCACTCACTTCAACTGTAAGTCGCCTCTGAATATGAGTGTCTGCTAAATGACTAAAATGTAAGTGTAAATGATTTATGCCTTCCAGCACAATTCCTCTGGGCAAAGTGGGAGAACCACTATAAAACAATAAGGCTGCCAGAGGCAAAACCTGGAGACAAAGAAGGCCTTGACTGAGGGTCTCAAGCAGGGGAAGACAACCTCCCCATCTGACTGAAAGCTAGACATGAGTCTAACTGAGGCCTTACTGGGGACAGATCAGCCTTTCTCACCAGCCAGGCCCCCTTCTCACTCTGCCCCGGCAGGAGGACCTCAGCTGGGGGCAAGTCCTGACTGCGGAGGCACTGCTCTGCCAGTGCCTGGGAAGGGAAAGGAAGTTGTCCCTGGGTGCCATCAGCGCCAGCCTGAAAGGAGAGGATGGGCATGGGCACGCCTCCTCCGCCGCGGGTGTGGCCTTGGCTACCCATGATCAGGATGGGGGGTGGAGCTTGAAGCAAGCAGGAGCTGCAAAGGACTATAGGGCCAGAGGGTAGGGGAAGTAGGCCACCCCAAAACCACTGGTCAGGAGCCGAAAAAGTAAAGATAGACAGACATAAATGTATGCTTTGCTTATCTGAAGGTTTAGTGATGACTATGAAAGATGGATAAGTTTTTGTGCATGAATAGCGTGCGATATTCAATATATTCAAGTTTGCTGTGTCTGTATTAAAAAGTGAATGCCAACTATCAGAGGACAGATGCAGAGGGTTAGTTTGTTTGTAAATACAACTTGACTTGGAATGTTTGGCTGCTAAGTCTTTTGTATTAAAATAAAATAAATAATTATCTCAGAATACAATTAATCAAATCCAGTATGGGCACTGACTGCTACTTCAATTGAATTTTGTCTTTATGAACATGTGGTATCTTAAATGCCTGAAAATAATACGGTGTACTCAAACAAATACAACAGCAGGTGGCAGTAATGGGTAAATGGCGACCCACAGATTTACGTGAAGGCGATGACACGTTTATGCCTTATAACCAATAGCAGAATATACTAATGGGTTTGAATGAAGAAACAGTACATGTTTACTGCATGTTTGTTTACTTCTTTTCAAATACATTTTATTTGGGTAAGTAGCCGTTCATATTAATTCATGAAAGAATGACTTTTATCTACTGCGTCAGGTTGAATAATTTAAATAGGTTCACGTTTCATAACGTTAGCGAGCAACTCTAACGTTAGACGCCAGCTACCGTAGCTAACTAGCTAACGTCAACTTACCTAACGTTGCGTCAAATGAACTCCAAACCTGGCATTAAACTCTGTCCTTTAACACAGTGAATAATATGCTCAATGGTAGGCGTATTAGCTGCTGTGCTCACCTTAATAACGTTAAATCTCTGTAACCCATCAGCTATTTTACGTTCCCTAAAGCTAACCAGTTACATACTGTACATCAGGGTGTATTATTTCAGTGATTCTGCTAAAACGTTTTTTAAACAGAACGAAATTGCAGAACCTACCTGAATTTGTCCAATAGAAACTCTCGTTTTAGTTGTAAACGAAACGTGTTGCAAATTATTGGTGGAATGATTACACCCTAGGGGTGTGTTCATTAGTCGGATTCAGTTGCAGAATGTTTCGTCTGTTGCAAAACGTTCTACAACGGAAACTATTTACTCCAAACCAAAAACATTTTGCCACGAAAACAAGAGTTTCTATTGGAGAAATTTTGTTCAGTTTGCTGATGGAATCCGACTAATGAATACACACCAGCATTTTGTTTAAAAGCTAGCTAGCCAGCCAAGTTGGTAACAGGTCGGATATTGCTCCAACAATAATACCAGGTTGTTTGTATTCTGACAGTAGCCCAGCCACGCAAGCTATCATCATGTCCACGAGAAGATCACTACCATAGTGCCCTCGAAGCTCATCACTAAGCTAAGGACCGTAAGACTGAACCTCTGCAACTGGATCCTGGACTTCCTGACTGGCTGCCCCCAGGAGGTGAGGGTAGGAATCAATACATCCGCCACACTGACCCTCAACACAGGGGCCCCTCAGGAGTGCGTGCTTAGTCCCCTCCTATACTCCCTGTTCACCCACGACTGTGTAGCTGCGCACAACTCCCAATACCAATATTACGTTTGCCGACGACACGACGGTGGTAGACTTAATCACTGACGACGATGAGACAGCCTATAGCAGGGATGGGCAACATTGATAGGGGTGGGGGCCACAAAAAAACGGAACTCATCAAGAGGTGGCTTGTGGGTCTGCGTACCCACATCCATATCCCCCCACCCCTTGCGAGCAAAACATTTTAGCGGCCCCCCTCGTGACAGCGAAGATAAAACGTTTACGTTTTAAAGTTCATTTCATGCAATTCTACACATTTTGTCATGGGGCGGAGAGAAATGTTTGCAGTTTTACAGCTACTTTCCTGCAATTCTACATATTTTGCCGTAGGGTGGAGGCAAATGTTTGCAGTTTTTAATATGATAACTGATGATCAATGGGCCCCACCCGGTCAGTAATTCTACCTTGCTTACTACAAGTTTAGATAGCTGGCCGCTAGACTAACTTACCAATCTAAAAATGTTTTGCTGAAATGGGCTAATTAAGTGACTTCTGATGCACAACCACATTTCAAAATTGCACCTTGTGTATTCTATCATTCTAACTCAACAGTTAGTTGAGACCCCAACTTTTTAATTTGTATTGGTCTGCGGGCCTACAAAAGGGGGGCGGCCCGTGGTCCGCCAGTTGCCCATCCCTGGCCTATAGGGAGGAGGTCAGAGACCTGGCAGTTTGGTGCCAGGACAACAACCTCTCCCCCAACGTCAGCAAGACAAAGGAGCTGATGGTGGACTACAGGAAACGGAGGGCCGAGCACGTCCCCATCCACGTCAACAGGGCTGTAGTGGAGCGGGTCGACAGCTTCAAGTTCCTCGGTGTCCACATCAATAAAAGCCTATTTATGCTTACTCCAGAAATGCCATCCGGAGGCTCCGTGCGGAGGGTTTGAAGTAATTGCAGAGCTTCCGGAGGCCAAATCGAGCTCTGTTCCGCATCACTGTGCACCTCCCAATTTTTTAAACAATGCCTAGGGCTCTGTATAGCTCTACATTGGCATGATTGGTTGACGGTAGGTGGTGGATGAGAGGTCATGTATGAACAGAAACTCACTTCCTTGACAACTTGCTTCACAACAGGCTGCTATGTGAAGCGCAAGAAGTATGAATGCTCCGACTTCTTGGGAGGCCGCTTCGCAGTAAATATTGTACGGCCACTGCAGATGTCGGATTGACCATGCAGAGCCTTTAAGGTTCTATCATGGTCCAAACACCAACACCGTTCTGAAGAGGGCACGGCTTGGGCCCTCAAAGTCAAAAGGTTATACAGCTGCACGACTGAGAGCATCTTGACCAACTGCATCCGACCGCAAGGCGCTACACAGGGTAGTGCGTACTGCCCAGTACATCACTGGGGCCGAGCTCCCTGCCATCCATGACGTCTATACTAGGCGGTGTAAGAGGAAGGCCCAAAAAATTGTCAGACTCCTGCCACCCAAGTCAGACTGTTCTTTCTGCTACCACACGGCAAGCGGTACCGATGCACCAAGCTGGAACCAACAGGACCCTGAACAGCTTCTACCCCCAAGCCATAAGACTGCTAAATAGTTAGTTAAAGCTGCAACGTATCTTTTTGGGCGACCCGACCAGATTCACATATAAATGTAGTTATAGATCTTTCATTCTCATTGAAAGCAAGTCTAAGAGGGGGTAGATATGTTTTATGTGCTCTAGGCCTATGTTTCTCATTCCAAAGTTTAGTTTTGAAGTTTTACTGGTTTTGTACACCAGCCTTAAACAGCTGAAAAGACAATATCTTTGGTTGAAAAATATATTTCACAGCGGTTTAGATGGTACAATGATTCTCACCTCTTACCCTATGAGGTCCAGCGACTGCTGGTTCTGTTCTACCTGATGATTAATTGTACCCACCTGGTGTCCCAGGTCTAAATCCCTGATTAGAGGGGAACAATGAAAACAAGTAGTGGAACTGGCTTCGTGGTCCAGAGTTTTGTCACAAACTGAAATTAGGCTAACTATTCACATTTTAGCAAGCAGGAAATGGCGGTCCGATTTCTGCATATTATACCTTTTTAAATAGTTAACCAAATAGCTACCCGGACTATCTGCAATAACCCTTTTTGCACTAACATTGACTCACCACATACACTGCTGCTACTGTTTATTATCTGTCACTTTATTCCTACCTATATGTACATATCTACTCCCACCACTGCACTTCGCACATGGACTCGGTACTGGTACCCCTTGTATATAGCCAAGTTATTACCTCGTACCCCTGCACATGGACTCGGTACTGGTACCCCTTGTATGTAGCCAAGCTATCGTTACTCATTGTGCATCAACCATTATTTGTATTACTTCATTATTTCTCTACATTGTTGGGAAGGGCCCGTAAGAAAGCATTCCTGTTAGTCTACACCTGTTTACAAAGCATGTGACGAATAACATTTGAGTTGAAGTGGATTTCATGTCTTCCTATTGCAGTCTTTTTCCCTCCCTTCCCTCCCATTCAAAATAAAATGATAAGCTGCAACATGTAATCTTGTAGAGTGACTTTGAAGTATCCATTGAGGCATTTGGTGCATATTGTGTGATAGAAAGATGAGTTCTAGACTTTTCCCACAGAGGCAAACCTACTGCACCCAGGAGTTGAGACAGGCACTAACCCATCAGATTCATTCAACTCCTAGATGTGACAAGAGAAAAGTATTGGCAGGAGAGCAAAGCTACAAAATGTTAACATTTTATTTACAAAGTTTGTTCTTAAAAAATAAATAAAAATGTAGCTACAACCGTGATTTGTGCAACAGGCAGCCACACAATCATAGCTCGCTAGTCGCACAGTTGCTATAGCAATTTTATTGGGGAAAAAAGATAAATTAGACAAAAAGAAGAGGGGTAAGAAATAAACCCAACATAAAAAATGTATTCATTCATCCAACAAAATATTAAAAGCACAGACCCAAAACTAGATATCAGTCCCAAAGTCCTTAGGCAGGTATACAGAAAGGGGGAGTTGACAGTGAAATTGTGGGATGCGGAGTAGTGCGCTGCTTGAGAACCTTGGGAATGGCTCTCGGTTCCATAGGGCACAGGCAGCTCCACTCTAACCACCCGTCTGGTACAGTCTTGCCCCACACAGGGGCTCAAAGCTGGGGGAGAGACGTGGAGTAGGCAGGGTGGGTGTCAGGGTGGAGAGGGAAAGGGAAGGGGTTGGTAACTTGATAGGCTGTCGTTTTTTGCTCATCATCGCTCAGGTCTTTGCTTTCTTCTTTTCCTTGGCCAGCCTCTACTTCTGGGAGAAATGGGAAAGGTCATTATACTTATAAAGGTAATTGTACTTAGTAAAGCATCCAAACGTGAAACTTTTTTAACATGAGCTTGTGACAGCGATGAATGACGTACTCATCTTCAAGTCAATCCCCACCATCAATGCTGGAGGTCTTTCCTGGAGAGAAGGGACAGAGCAGGTCAGGAATCCACAGAGCTCTCAAACCATATGCCCCCTAATAAGATCTTTTAAACTATTGAGTCACAAACAAACCAAAAAGGGCTTTACTGCCTTATCTCCGCTGATCTCATCATCCTCCTCTCCTACTACTCCCTCCTCTTCATCACCATCATCCCCACAAAGTCTTCCCTCCCTCTCCTCGTCCTCATCCCTCTCCCTAAAAACAAAATACCCCACTCCATTGTCAGTCATCACACAGACACATGCCGACAAACCCTACAAAACACAGTAGAATTGCCTTTGACAAAACTCCCACTACGTACTAATATGGATTGTGGTAAGATCATAATGTTTTTATCCGAGCGAATTTAGTCATGCTGATACATTTCAGCGTATGGGTGGTCCTGGGAATCAAACCTAACTATCCTGGCATTGCAAGCGCCATGCTCTACCAACTGAACTACAGAAGACCCCCATTCTCAACTCACATCTGCGCTTCCATTTCCTCAACACGAAAACTAAATGGCTGCCCACCCTCGCTACATCGCCCACCCCTCCGCCGAGCCGGCCCCCCCGGTCCTCCACGCTCGCACTCGGCCCAGGTAGGAGGAGCTGAGGGAGCAGTTGAACACACTTTCCCTGGGTAGTCATTCAGGTTGGTCACCTCACAGCTGAACAGGTCCAGAGACTTCAGTCCAGCTTTTCTGTGGGACCAAAATGGGTCAAAACTCAATATGGGGAATAGTGGCCTGAGGCATAGCCTGAGACAATGAGATGGTGTCACACACTGGTATTGTGCTCCTACCGGGAGTTTGGGTTACCTACCAAAGGTTCCAACGTGCTGATGTCTTTCAGTTTGTTCCCACTTAGATTTAGATGTGTGAGGTTGGGGAGTTTCTCTGCTAGCACGTCAAGGCCACCAGAGATTCTGTTGTCACTGAGTTCCAACTGCAACATAATGTGAAGATATATCAGTCACTTCTGTCTAAACGCCCAAACAAGTAAGTCTTTCAGAAAACAATGACTGTCCCAAATGGAACCCTATTCCTTACAGAACATAGTGCACTATTTTTGACCAGGACCCACAAAAGTAGTGCACTATATAGGGAATAGGATGACATCAGGAACTAACAAATTGCCCTCTCTACTCCCACAGCCAGAATTGTTATTTTTCAAAAGAAGTAAATACAAATGTCACTTTACTGTACAAGCTTGTGTGTAAATAATAATAAGCAAAATCATACTCTTTTGAGTTTCCCAAGTTTTGGGTTGGTTGGAGACGGATATTAAGCCAACGTTTATCAAACTGGAGGGAATTCAGATTGACACCTGCTGGGAGGCCTTTGATTTTCCATTTGATCTGCAGTTGTCCAGGACAAGTTCTCGTACTCTATAAGTGATAAATAACCATTTGTAAAATTGAAATCCATAAATTCAAAGAAAAACGCAAGCATGCATTGTTTACAGATGCATTAAAACACATGTGGTAATGCAATCTACATTATAACGCGTTATTTTTTTATGCATATATGTAAAAGTGGTGTGGAAAACGGTTTTAGAATGGTCAGTTGTTGGCAAACAGCAATCTGGCTGCATTAAAAAAACTAAGCTTAATTATAAATCTAAGTGATGAAAAAAAGTCCACCACAAAATATAAAAATCAGACACAGGGAGTTTTTCCTGACTTCTGTATGAATCCTTCAAACTTCTCAGTTCCTAGCTACAAAATGTTACATTTAATAATTGAAAGAGCAGAGTTCACGTTGACAGCTGGGACAGCTGCCGCTTTTGAACCAAAAGCTTTGATTAAAAGTGTTGGAATAAAGTTAACGCGGAACATCAAAGACCTTGCTGCGACGGTACAGTAACAATTGGAAACATTGATAAGGCTGTCGAAAGGGAGCCATCAACAAAGTATTTGCTGCATTGTTTTATGTCGAGGCACCGCAGTTGTTTCTTTGAAACTGGGCTGCCACGAGGAAGAACTGTACAATACAGTTCTACCTTCACTTGGCCCGCCATTGATGCAGTCACTAATGACAAATGCAATGCTTTTGTTAGTGCTCAATACAGGCTAGCCATTGCCCTTTTGCCACGAAGGTATGCAAATTGAAGAGCTGTAAGTAGGCCTGACTGCCTGCCATTAACTCACCTAGATGTATAATGAGTATCCGGTTGGAGCTTCACCCACCACCAACAAGGTGGTGAGAGTGGGCCCAGTAATGCAGTGAAGAAGATGGATTTTGGGGCTGACATTCCAAAATTTTCTCAGCGACAAACATTTGAGCCCCATACAGTATTGTTTCCAAAACTAGAATCTGTAATAGACAGTGGATCATGCTTGGTAGACTTCACCACAACGCTTTCTAAAAATGTAGTTGTTTAGGAGTGCAGGAGTAAATTCAGTTATTGCACACTTCAGAGTAGGTGTTCCATAACAGAAATAGGCAAATAAATGCTAGATGCAGGAATGCCTCCACATGCAAGATGCCTTTAAGAGGATAGAAAAAATTAGGGGAAATATGGTAAGTAGTGGGGACGGAATGGAGAAGCAACAGCTGTGCTGGAGTGCGACTGGGTGATGGGTGACCGGGCTCTGATGATATGGGAGCGGGAGGATGAGGCTCAAGGATCTGAATGGTCTGTAGGAAAGACATAGAAAGAGAGACTATGCGATACTGAAAGCAGTGGAGCGAAGTTAGTGTAGAAAGTAAAAAGAGGTTCAAAGAAGGAAGCAGAGAATATGTTGAGTGGGAAAGTTAGGAGTTTGAGACCATAGGGCCCTGTTTACACCCCATCCTACTACGCTGTAGAGAAAGAGATAAGTGAAGTTAAACTCGCCCGGTTAATTGGAAATGGTAGATTGCTAATTTTTTTGTGGTAGCCAGGCTCAGCAAGGGAAGATTCTGCAAATGGAAAAACATAATGGGAAGAAGATTAAAAGCCATGTACCTGGTGCTTATGCTAGGTTAAGGGGAGTCATCACTTGGGTCCCAATATCTATGTCCACAGATGACATTAAAGAAAATGTGAAGGGAGGCAGAGTGATTGGCTTTCAAAATGTTGACTGGGGGCAGGAAAGAGGGTCATAGTTTTTAATTTAACAGTGATGCTGAGGTTTAAGAAAGTCTGTCGGGAAAAAAGTATGATTCCTAGTTTAATGTTAGAGAATGACCTATGCACCCGTATTGTTAAATGCCAGCATGGGACATGTAGTTCTGCTCAGTGAAAAGGGAAAGATGTGCCTGGTGTGAAGGGGAACATGGATTACGGTGATCAGGGTAGCAATGAAGGTTAAGTGCTGTGAATTGTGGGGGGAGAACACTTGGTGGATGCCAGCCACAGAGAGAGAGAGAGAGAGGCTAGAAAGTACCAGACATAGACCAGTCATGATGTATCATATGCATGAGGCCGTGAAAACAGATTGGTAGAACTAGTGTATGATTGAGCTATATGGATGTACCTGTAGTAAGTGAACCTAATGTTGTGGTTGGGTTTCGATGGTCCTAGCATGGTTTTGAGGCCTGTTCAGAAATCTTGTGTCTTATGAATGTGGGGTGTCAGGACACTTTGATAATGAATAAAGTTGACTTATAGCTTTGTAGATGATATGTTGACTGGGTTGAAAATGCACTTGGGCTGTGGTGCCAGAACAAGAAGTTGAAGGTTACTGTGAAGAAGGCAGAGATATTGGGGGTAACAGGTGTTACCAAGTTGAAATAGGTTGACATGCTGAACAATCCTAAGGGTGGAGTGTCTCTGAAAGATTATATAAAATAAAGCTTAATGGGGGTTGTGGAGTGTTTTTTTTGGGGGTTAGGAAGTTATTTGGTTTTTAATTTTATTTTCATGGTAGCACAGAATCAAGGATTGAGCGTACACAGCACAGTAGGTGGCGGCATGCATTCATAATCGTTTGGTTTGCGGACCGCCATGATATTTCAGAAGCTACGCCCGAATTGCGGGCTGCAGTTGCACACTGGTTATTAGTAAAACACAGCATGGAGAGTCCTTTCAGGAGAGCTTCAAAGACGAATGACAACATGGCGATTCTGAGATGCAGTTCTCAAACTCTGAAGAAGAAATGACTGTTTACATGCAGGTAATGACGTGTAAAAAAAATATCAATTCAAGTGTATTTAATGTAGAATACTTTATTATGCTCATGAAAAGCCAGAGGGGCTTGTTCTGAGTTTTTTAGCAACCCACACCAAACGCTTCCTGCCTTCGGTGTCGTAGTATTCAGCTGGCTATATTTCACGTTTAAGAACAATATGTTATAATACATTGTCTAGCCTCATACATTAGAAATGTCGTTCCAATTATAAATACAAAATATAAAAGCATCGACACCGAAACGTGTATATTGCCGGGCCAGCTCTGGGTCAAGTGATTTGATCTCTTTCGTAGGAAGCAGTGAGGAAGAATGCATTTGGAACCAAACATTCGTTGACCGGTTCGCAACAACAGTTTACATTTAGGGCCATTACTATTCTCTACACAATGTTGAGTATAACGCTCTATGGACGTCACACGTTCATGTCTTCGTAACCAATCAATCCCCTTACAGTTAAGAACGACTGACTTAATACCACCGATTTCGTGTGCTAGCTAACCAGCTTAGCTGAACGGGAGCACCTAGCAGTCACTTCTGGAACTCGTGTAACTTCTAAAACGTCGTAAGCAGCGAAAACAGCCAAACATATTAATCGGACTTAAGCAATCACTATCAGGGCTCCGTTACAATACATAGATGTCCTCGATTTGATAAATATCCACTTGTTAGGTCAGATTTGTTGAATAAGTACAAACTGGTCAATGAAACGCTCCGCATTCTATTGACTCCTTGTACCTTTTGACCGTATCTGGCATTGGTAGCGGAGGCTTTTTCCACCCCCATTTGCCCGGCGTCTGCGGCAATAGCCCATCCGTGACAAGGATCGACGAGTTGTGCGTCCTGAGATGCTGTTCCGCACCACCGTTGTACCGCGCCGTTACCTGTCTAATTGTGGCCTCGCCCGTTAGCTTGCACTATTCTTTCCAATCTCCTTCTGACCCTCTTATCAACGAGCTGTTTTACGCCCACTTGGACTGTCGCTGACTGGATGTTTTTTGTTTGTCGCGCCATTCTCGGTAAACCACAGACACTGTCGTGCGTGAAAAGCCCAGGAGTGCTGCCGTTTGTGAGACACTGGATCCGGCGCGTCTGGCACCGACGATCATACCACGCTCAATGTCCCTTAGGTCACTCTTTTTACCCATTCTAACGTTCAATCGAACAGTATAACTAGATGCCTGTCTGCCTGCTTTATATAGCAAGCCACGGCCACGTGACTCACTGTTTGTAGGCGTGATCCATTTTCGTGAACGGGGTGGTTTACAATGATGTGTATAAACCCTGGATGACTAACAGGGGATACTGTATTGAAGCCACCGAGCAGCCATCTTGGCACTCCTCCTCAATTGTAAAACAGTACTTTGGAAGCTATAGAAATGCATTTATTAATGTGTACATTTGTTTTTGACACGTATTCTATTACAGACAACTTAATGCACAACCCAAATATATATTATGTGAGCTAAACATAAATAACATGGACAAATATTAAAACATTTTCCTTAAAGTTTTTTTGTTTTTTTTGAGTACTAATTTTACTGTCCCCACTACAACAAAACAAATACTTAACTGTACATAGAATTTTGTCCTTGAAACATAAAATTGAAATAATACTGCAGAATCCCATTCATCTTAAGGAGTGACTGTTCTCCATGGCGTGTGTCAATATGGACTCGTAAAAGCCAAAGCTCAAATGGCTAAACAATAGCATCAGCTATCCAGGGTTTATATATAATGTCATATAAAACTGGACCATGAGGTGACATAAAAATAACTGGGGCTTTAACTCGCCAGAAAATAAATTAGTTATGGAATATCAAACCAACAATGTAACATTTTAATGGGATGTAAGGCAAGTAGAAGATGATCTGGGCACAGATTTGGGGTAAATGGGCCCTCAATGACTTCAGTCGACTGTTAGGCAAGCTAGTAATATAAAACGAATTGTTATGCACAGGAAGAAAGTAGCTTAGCTAAAATGGGTGGTGTAATGGTAGTTGTAGGCAGCAAGATGTGAATGACTAACAGAACTAGGTGAAACATTTTGCTTTCATGTAGCTAGCTAGCTAAATATCTGGGTCCCTACTGAATCGGGAAAAATGTCTAAAAGACTCCACCCATTTATCACAAAAATATTGTGCGACATGCTGTAAAAACAGTGTATTATTGCTGGGGGATTTAAAAGTGCATTGTAATAAAGTGCCCCTCATTTTAGCATTTATGATAACAACAAACATGGCTACCAAGGTCTATATAAAATAAACCATTCCGTGTGTCTAACGCATTATGGAAACGTTGACCTCCTACAACACTGATGTAGAAGTGAACAAATAATTGAGACGACTTTGCAATCAAACCTTGTGTGTGCAACCGACTAGGAGGCTGTGAAATGGTTAAACACTGCAATAATGGCAGCAAGCAAAATAATCGGCAGTAATTGCCGCCGCTTCACGCTGCAAATGGGCAAACTCTGAAAATTTCTGACTTACACAGGTTGTAGTTATACACGCGCCACGTTTAACCAGTTAGGCATTTACTTATATTCCCAGTTCACCAAAACGTGGCATATACCCTGGCATACTGTCTGGTTGCCAGTTAATAAATTGCTGGGTTGGCTAGCTAGAAATTACGACACGGCGTGAAAGCCCATGAGCACATTTGCCAATGTGTGTACTTTTGTTAGGCAGCATAAACAATTCCCATTTCATAACATTATCAGATGTTATTGTATGAATTTCAGAGATCTATTTAATCTATTCAGATCTTTATTCAATACACTGAGGAGATAGCTCAAATAGGCAACACTAAATTCTGACCCACAAAATACAGACTGAACATTGACACATACTATGAGACTGTGGCGTCCAACCTGAGGTACCCAATGTACCATCAGAAGAGGAGACTTCAAATTATGTGGGAGAGGTTGCATTCAGGACTCAATAGCTTCTCTCCCAGTACTGATGATCCCTAGTTGACTTGGGGGTTGGAGAGAGGGAATAGTCATAGCACAGATCCCAGAATATTCCACCAAAAGACTAATCCAAAGTTCACATCTCACCAAAGGTATGGTTTACAGCTCTCTTTCTGCTCCTCGTGCTTCCCAGTGTGCACCCTACCACTGTGTTTGGGGTTCAAGGCTCACACCAGCCAGGGAGATGACCACCACCCTGTAAGAGAGCTCAGAAAGATCCCAGGCTTCAGCTGGGCCTAAAGCCAAGACACCCATGCAGAGAGAGAGCTGATTATCTTGCCCCCAATCAATGCAGGTAAGCCCATAGAATTCCCCCCAGCTGAGGTTGATATGAGATTTTTTGGCTATTGCTTTTTTTAAAAAGGACTGAGTTGTGCATTCATCCACCAGAGAGCTCCATTAGAACAATTGTTTTTGTAGCGGGTTTGTATATCATTGCATCTCAAGCCTAAACTATCTTTTACCAGAGTAAAGTCAATGATAAAAAAGCAATGTTTCTCCGTCATCCATTTGGCCTATTGTTAAAAAAGAACTATATTATTGTTGCTTCACTGTTTCCTTCCTCTGCAAATGTCCTGCTTTCTTTTAGACTTGAGTCACACAGCAGTTCTAGAGTAGGATTTCAGCCTGGGTCTCTCAGCCTCCTGGAGAGCTACCTCTCCTTATACTAACCTGATTCATCTTATCAACCTGCTAATTATTAGAATCAGGTGTGCTAGATTAGGTTGGAGCAAAAACCAACAGGACTTGAATTTCCAGGAACAGGGTTGGGCAGTCCTGTTCTAGAACCTTGTGGAGCGACCCAGGTTACGGTTCCTGCAGTCCAAAGGAAGCCGCGCCGCCACCTGGGGAGGGGTCCCATCTGCTGACCCCAGGTCAATGTATCGGAGGAGCCACAGCAAGGACAGACTCCTTCTTCTCTCACCTTGGACACGGCAGACATCACTCGCTGGTTCGACAGGTCATTGGAGGTGCTCCAGGTCAGATCGGTGGCTGTTGTAACAGAACTAGCCAGCTGAATGCTCTCTGTTCAGGTTCTATATGGTCCTAATGGTTCTGGTTCTATGGATTGATTTGAATCAGTCTCTCAATAATTGTTTTACAGTTGAACTGGAGACCATATGAATATTTAGCCAACAATGCAATGTTGAGTATTTTATATTTTTTCTAAAGTATGTATTATTTTATTTCTCCTTAAAGATGGTGCTTGCTGAAATTGTTATATACCATGTGATCAGACAACTATTTATTTTAAGGAAGAGTACTGAACAAAAATTATAAATCTAACAATTTCAAATATAAATGAATTAGTCCACAATCACGGATTGATGACTGGGCAGAGGAAGGGTGGGCCTGGGAGGCATAGGCCCACCCACTTTGGGGAGCTGTGTCCAGCCAATCAGAATGAGTTTTTCCTCTCCTACAAAAGGGCTTCTTTGGTTGCAGACATGTTTACCTCTCTTTCATCGAAATGTCCAGGTGGCTTTGGGTCTGATTTATCCTGCGAGTGAAGAAGCCGGATGTGGAGATCCTGGGCTGACGTGGTTACACGCGGGTCTGGCGGTTGTGAGGCCGGGTTGATGTACTCGCCAAATTCTCTAAAACGACGCTGGCTGCGGCTTATGAAAGAGCAGAAGTGAACATTACATTCTGGCAACAGTTTGTGGACGGTCAGCCAGATGCTGTCTGCACACACCCTCACAAAATCCTGAGACATCTGTGGCATTGTGTTGTGATTAAAACTGCACTTTTTAGTGGCCTTTATTGTCCACAGCACAAGGCACCTGTGTAATGATGCTGTTTAATCACCTCTTTGATACACCTGTCAGGTGAATGGATTATCTTGCAAAAGGAGAAAATGCTCAGTAATAGGGATGTGAACAAATTTTGTGCACAATTTGGAGA
Organism: Coregonus clupeaformis; assembly: GCF_020615455.1. Classification (NCBI taxonomy): domain Eukaryota; kingdom Metazoa; phylum Chordata; class Actinopteri; order Salmoniformes; family Salmonidae; genus Coregonus; species Coregonus clupeaformis. Next base: position 1,224,458 of record NW_025533489.1, on the reverse strand, counting down.
GAAATAAGCTTTCAGCATATGGAAAATGTCTGGGATCTTTTATTTCAGCTCATGAACATGGGACTAACACTTCATATGTTGTGTTTTATATTTTTTGTTCAGCAACCACAAATAGCTACCAAGACTATCTACATTGACCCTTTGGTACTAACTTTGGACTCATCACATAAGCTGCAGATACGAAGTATCGTCACTTTATTCCTAGTTATGTGTACATATCTACCTTTGTACCCTGCACATCGGGACATGTACTGGTACCTTGTATATGCTTTCGGGTTATCGTTATTCATTGTACATTTATTATTATCTAATTCCTCTGCATTGTTGAAAAGGGCCTGTGAAGTAAGCATTTCAGTCTACACCCGCCATGCTATGTGGACGCAACAACTGATTTCATGTTCCGATTGCCAACTTCTTTCCCTCCCTTCCCATTCAAAATAATAAATTAAGCTGCAACATGTCATCTCGTAGAGTGACTTTGAAACATCAATTTGGTACTACTGTGTGATAGATGAGTTCTAGACTTTTCCCACAGAGGGCAAAACCTGCATTGCACTCAGATCGATTTCATTCAATTAATCAACTTTAGATGTGACGAAAAAGGCTGACCGGAGGAGAGCAAAGTGCAAAAATAAGTTAACATTTTTATTTACAAAGTAAATTGTCATACAGAAAGTAAATAAAAGCATAACCTTTGATTTCCAGTAAACAGGCAGGTACGACAGTTGCTAGTAGCAATAATTTTACTGGGGGAAAAAAGAAGGAAAGAAATAAACAAACAAAAATTCATAATTAATCCAACAAAATATTAAAAGTAATTGACCCAAAACTAGATACCAGTCCTAATGTCCTCAAAGGTATACATAAAGGGGGAGTTATTATTGAAATTGTGGAATGCGGAGTAGTAAAAGCTGCTTGAGAACGGCTCGGTTCCATATGCAGGCAGCTCCACTTGAACCACCAGTCCGGTAATCTTTCCTCAGACACAGGCCGGTGGGTGGTTGGGGAAGAGACTTTGAGGAGGCAGGGTGTGGTGTCATAGGGTAGTTGATAACTTGATTGGCTCTAATTTTGCTCATAATCAAGGTCATCAGGCTCTGCTTTCCCTGCCTCCTGACAGCCTCAACTTCTGGGAGAAATGGGAAAGGGTTATTTGACTATATGATACTGTACTTAAGTAAAGCATCCAAAAGTGAAACTTTAACATGAGCTTTGGACATGAGCTTGTGGCAAAAGTAAGGAGTGACATACCATCGTCAAGTGGTCAGGCCACTAATTACCACCAAGGTCTTCCTCCCAAAGAGATGGGAGAGCAGGTCAGGAATCCAGAGCTTAAACCATATCCCCTTGTTCATCTTTTTTTAAACTATTTGTCACAAACAAACCAAAAAGGGGCTTTACCTTTTCATCTCCGCTGACCTCATCATCCTCCTCACAAAGTCTTCCTCCTCCGTCCTCATCCTTCGCTCCTCCTAAAACAAAAAGAAGTAAATCACATCCATGCCGGAAAAATCCTCACAACACACAATAGAATTCCCTTTGAAATAAGATAAAGTGACCTAATATGTACTAACATGGATTTTCAATGCAGATACTGAACAGAAAATATAAATGCAACATGTGGTAAGTGGTTATCCATGTTTATATGAGCAAAAAGATCCATATAGAGCATTTCTTGCCAAGATATCCCATCCACCTGACAGGTGTGGCAATCAAGAAGCCGTTAAATAGCATGATCATTACACAGGTGCACCTTTGTCCTGGGGACAAAAAAAGGCCACTAAAATGTGCAGAAGTTTTGTCACAACACAATGCCACAAGCTGAGGGAGTGCAATTTGCATGCTGACTGCAGGAATGTCCACCAGAGCTGCTGCTGGGGAGAATTTAATGTTCATTTCTCTACCATGTTTTCGCCTCCAATGTCATTTTAGAGAATTTGGCAGTATCGTCCAACTGGCCTCAACCGCAGACCACGTGTAACCACGCCCAGCCAGACCTTCACGCTGCTTCTTCACCCGTGGGATGGTCTGAAACTCAGCCACCCGGACAGCTGATGAAAACTGCGGGTTTGTGCGAAACGAATAATTTCTGCACAAACTGGTCAGGAAACTGGTCGCCGCCCCTACCAGGCTTTAGACCTGACTGCAGTTCTGCGTCAGAATTTCCGCTTTCAGTGGGCAAATTTTCACCGCTTACGGCTACTGGCACCTGAAGAAATGTGTCTTCACGGATGAATCCCGTTTCAATTGTACTGGCAGATGGCATACAGTACGGCATGCCAGTGGCTTAACGGATTGCTGATGTCAACGCTAGAACATTAGTGCCCCATGATGGTATGGGAAAAGGCATAAGCCCGGACAACGAGCACAATTGCATTTATCGATGGCAATTTGAATGCACAGAGATAGTGACGAGATCCTGAGGCCCATTGTTGTCATTCATCTGCTGCCATCAACTCGTCTTTCAGCATGGTAATGCACGGCCCCTTGATCTGTACACAATTCCTGGAAGCTGAAAATGTCCCAGTTCTTCCATGGCCTGCATACTCAGACGTCACCCATTGAGCATGTTTGGGATGTTTTTGCAGTCTTGTGTAAATACATTTGCATGGGGTGGTCCCGGGAATCGAACCCACTATTATGCCGCTAAAAGCTCCATACTTCACTCACTGAGCTACAGAAGACCCCATTTTCAATCTCAAATCCCACAACTGCATTTTCATTTTCATATTGCCCAAAACATTGGGGAAAACAAAAATGGCTGCTAACCTTCATCGTTTCCTTATATCGTCTGACCCCATCCACGTCAGACGCTCCCGGTCTCCTCCACGCTGGGCACTGGCCAGGTAGGAGCTTGAGGGAGCAGCTTGAATACACTCCTGTAGTCATTCAGGCTGGTCACCTCACAGTTGAACAGGTCCAGAGATCAGGCTGTCTAGCTTTTCTGTGGGACCAAATGGTTGTAGGTAATTAGGGGGTCAATAACACTGCCTGAATAAATCTCTAATTAGAGTTTATAGAACACCTTTTCCTCGTAGGCTATAACACTACTTTTGACTAGAGCTACATTGGGAAATAGAAACAAACATCACACTCGCCAAATAGGTCTACGGTCAAAACTCTATATGGGGAATAGTGTAATTTGAGGCATAGCCTGGAGACAATGAGATGGTGTTGTACTGTATTGTGCTCTACCGGAGTTTGGTGAAATCTTACCAAAGGTTCCAATGTGCTGATGTCCTTCAGTTTTGTTCCCACCTAGATTTAGATGTGTGAGGCTGGGGAGTTTTTCTGCTAGCACGTCAAGGCTACTAGAGATTCTGGTTGTCACTGAGTTCCAACTACAACAAAGTGTTTAGCTTGTCTGCTTTTATTTGTTGTTTTGGCGCTGTACTCCAGTACTTTGGATTTGAAATGATAAGCAATGACTACGGGTTAAAGTGACTGTCAATTTTAATGAGAGTATTTTCACCTGCTTATCAAGTAAACGCTTTAGAAATTCTGGCACTTTTTATACACAGTCCTCCCATTTGGAAGGAATCCAAAGTATTGGGACAAAATGTACTTGTGTATTAAAGTAGTAAAAAGTTTAGTATTTAGTCCCATATCTATAACACGCAATGACTACATCAGGTTGTGGACCCTACAAATTTGTTGGATGCATTTACAAGGTTTTTTTGTTGTAGTTTCATTTACTTGAGCTCACAGAAATGGATGGTGTAAATAATGTAGTGTCATTTTGAAGTCACTTCTATTGTAAATAAGAACAGAACTACATTTCTAAACACTCTACATTTTAATGTGGATGCTACCATGATTACAGATAATCCTGAATCAATCGCGGAATCGATGAGTGAGAGTTAGATAATAAATATCATACCCCAAAGACATGCTAACCTCTCACCATTACAATAACGGCAGGTTAACATTTTTTTGGGGGGGATATGATATATCTGCGTCTAAATCTCACTAATTATTATTCACGGCTCATTCAGGATTATCTGTAATCATGGTAGCATCTAGGGCTGACCCCATTTAGTCGACCGGTCGATTATTTGGTCGATAGGTTGTTGGTCTTTTTTTCATGTTGCACAAGACAACTGGTTCGATTCCGCTATCTCATGGGATTAATCCATTGCAGAGGCTGATGGGATGGCACAGTCCATCACTTCCAAGACATGTGATACTGAAAATTGTATATGGTTATATTACGCAAAAAATAATTGGTGCAACACTAATAAATCCAATATTATAACAAATGCGTTTTCTCCGCGTTGATATGGTCGGGCCATCCCATGATCAAACAAACTCTCAGTGCTCCTGTAGAATTGTTTCCTTTCCTATGTTGCTGTGCATAATATGTAAAATTAATTGCACAGCTGGGATTGAGAACACGCCGCAGCCTCTCGCCTAAACCTATATTCGACGCTATTAGTTTTTACTGGGGGAGTTGCAGGCCCCACCATGTACACAAGCACAAAACACCACATCTGTAATTTTTAGTTCCATTCTAATCTGGCCAAAGTGGCTGGGTGAATCCAGGCATGAGTAGGAGTGTAATGTAATTCCAGGCTGAGTAACTCATGTTTTGGGGAACCAATATCCTCTGATAATACTTAGTCCTGCATTAAACTGGCATCCCTGTGTTTTGAGAGAATGGTCTGAGTTTGACAGGTGATGCAACTGGTCGAGCAAGAACACAATAACTGATTCATAAATTGAAATGCGCCATGACAGTCCATATGTGAAGGGCCCACATGCATTCATTACTTCCTTCACAGTGAATGCTTTTGCAAAGCGTATTAATTGAATATTGGCAAATGCATTAGTAAAAAATATTGCTTTTATTTAATGTAAACTTGCTGTCAATAGACTGCAGCAGCACAAAACTGAATTTAACCCATTTGGAAATGATAAATTTACTCGGCATTCCATAGCCTTCAAACACATCTCTTGTGAAGGAGTAAAAGAAAACTCTGATATTAACCTTACAGAGTCTATAGAGTTCTCTAGGAGATGGAAGAACCTTCCAGAAGGACAAACGATTCTGCAGCACTCCACCAATCAGGCCTTTGCGGTAGAGTGGCTGGGACTGAAGCAATCAGTAAAAGGTACACAACAGCTCCGCTGGAGTTTGCCAAAGGCAAATTTGGAAGACTTTCTGGTCTGATGAAACTAAGATTAAACTCTTGGCCTGAATGCCAAGCGTCACGGCCTGAGGAAACCTGCCCATCCTCGTGGTGAAGTATTATGGTGCAGACTATGCTGGGGGGATGTTTTTTCAGGTAGAATTTGGGGACTAGGCTGTGGTTCAAGGGAAGATGAACAGAGCAAAAGTAATAGAGAGCCTTGATGAAACTGCTCCAGAGCCGACCCTGGGGACTGGGGCAAAGGTTCACCTTCCCACATAGGACAACGCACCCTAAGCACACAAAAAGACAATCCCAGGAATGGCTTGACGGTCCCTGAATGTCCTGAGTGGCCCAGCCAGAGCCTGGACTTGAAACCCGATCAAACATCTCTGGAGAGACCAGTGTCAGGGCCAGCAGCTTATCGCCTCATCCAACCTGGGACAGAGCTTTAGGGGAGGATCTGCAGAGAATAAAAATGAAACTCCCAAATACAGGTGTGCCAAGCTTGTAAAGTTATGACCAAGAAGACTCGAGGCTGTAACTGTCTAAAGGGTGCTTCTAACAAAGACTTATGAAGGGTCTGAATACTTATGTGAATGCCACCTGCTTTTATTTAGTTACATTGAGTAAAATGTCTGAACGGTTTTTATTTTATTACTATGGGTTATTGTGCAAAGATTGATCAGGAAAACAATTTAACTAATTTTAGAATAAGGTCAGAATGGGAATAAAATGTGGAAAGCTGAGGGGTCTGAATACTTTCCACTGCACTGTATGTATACTCCTGACCTCATTCTACATTTTGCTGTGGTTCAGCCTGAATAAAAAGTGTAAACTGATTAAAAAGCTTTATCCCCTCCTCCTCAACCACCCCCATCTACACACAACACCCTATAAATAATGATGCAAAAGGAAAGACATGACATTTTGATAATTCTATTGAAAATGAAATCCAGTAATTCTCATTATTGTGAAAGTTTTTACACCCTGAGTCAATACTTTGTAGAAGTACATTTGGCAGTTGACATAACCGTGAGTCATTCTGGGGTAAGGCCCAAGAGTTTCTCCACATTCTGGATTGTGCAACATTATTACCCATTATTATTTTATTAATTTCAAAGCCTATTGGGTACCATGTTGATCACGTTAGAAAGGTCCATTTTCAGGTCTGCCACAGATTTTTGTGCTAGATTTAAGTCAAAACTGTAACTCCTGCCACTATGAAACATTCACTGTCTTCTTGGCAAGCAACTCCAAGTGTATAGATTTGGCCTTGTGTTTCAAGTTGTCCTGCTAAAGGTGAATCACTCTTAGTGTCTGGTGGAAAGCAGACAACCAGGTTTTCCAATAGGATTTTACCTGTGCTAGCACCATTCAGGTTTCTTTATCCCAAAAACTCCCAAGTCCTAATAATTACAAGTATACTCCATTACATGATGCAGCCACCACTTCATGCGTGAAAATATGAAGTGGTACGTAATGTGTCAATGATTTGGGTCTTAAATATAATTAATTTCTGTATCTAGGACAAAAGCTTAATTGCTTTTACAAGAGACTTTTGTAGGACATTTTTAGGTGCCTTAAGGTGCAAAACAGAATGCATGTTTTGGGAATATTTTTTTATTCACAGTCTTTTTTACTTCATTAATAGTTAGTATTGTGAGTAACCATAACTTCACTTTTCTCCTATTGTTGTTAATAAACTCTGTTTTGTAAAGTCACCATTGGCCTCATTGTGTGTTGAACTTTATTTTTCCTTCCGTTAACTGAGTTAGGAAGGATGCATTGTATTTTGGAGTGACTTGGGGTGGTTGATACACCATCCAAAGTGTAATAAATACCACTGCTACTCATGCTCAAAGCGATATTCAATGTCTGCTTTTAAGCAATTGTTTTACCGATCACTAACAGGTGCCCTTTTTCGTAAGGGTAATGAAAACATCCTATCTTTAGGGCTGAACTGTAATAGAAATGTACTGATCACCATGGACTCAGATATGAGGGTGGTCAGAGATTTTTAGTATTCATTTTTAAAAAAATCATATAAATAATGGTTGTACAGTGAGTCAATGCACCTAGAACTTGTTAAGCATATTTTAATTTTGAACTAGATGATGTTTGCCATAATAAAGGCATTGAATACTTAATTCGTATATTTCTAGCTTTTCATTAATTTAAAAATATTTTGAAAACAGAACTTGGCTTTGACATTAGGTACTAGCAGGGGCAAAGGATTGATTACATTACATTTAATCCATTTTGTGTCAAATGTAAGTTACAAAACAATGTGGAAAAGTCAAGTGTGAATACTTGAAGGCACTGTATTAGTGAACTTGTCCCCAAAAATGTAATGTAATTGTACAAAGTATCACTTTCTAAACTGTCAACTGATATGATGAAAATACCTCTAAAATTAGCAAGCTGAGCAGTTTAACCTCTAGCTATTGTGGATCATTTCAAACCAAAATAAAATAAAGAGCCAAAACAACAAAATTATATTATACATATACACCTGTTCAAAAGTTTGGGGTCACTGTAGAAATGTCACATGTTTAAATGAAAACATACATCAAAATTAGTTTGATATAAAAGAGAGAGAAATGTATAGGAATGAATATAGAAATAATTATTTTTAATAGAAATAATTATTTTAAAGAGAAAGAAGAATTATCTTCAAACTTTGCTTTCACTAAATAATCCCCAACTCCAGGCAATTATAGCCTTGCAGACCTTTAGCATTCTAGCTTGGCACAGCCACCCATAAAAGGTTCTTCACACCTAATGCCTCCAAAAGCACCTCCCATAAGTTGGATTTTGGTTTGATGGGTACTTTTTACGTGACTACACGGTGTCACAGTTTGCTCCCACCACAGCCTAACAGGCTTGAGATCCGCACTGTGCTAACCACCCATTATAGATAGAATAAAATTGTGCTGACACTGCTTCTTCCTAAAGTAGTTTTTTGCAGTTGTGTTAGCTAACATTATCCTGTTGTAGGAGGAAATTGGCTCCAATCAAGCGCTCACCACAGGGTATGGTACGGTGTTGCAAAATGAAGTGATAGCCTTCCTTCAAGATCCCTTTTACCCCATGCCAAATCTCCCACTTTACCACCACTGAAAGCACCCCCAGACCATGTCACATTTGTTTCCACCATGCTTGTATAGGATGCACTTAAACACAACTCTAGTATCTTTAAATTTGGTCTGAGTCTCAGCTGTTTTTCTTTGTGGATCCGAACCTCAAACTTCATTTGTCTGTCCATGGCTTTTTTCCAATCTTCTGTCCAGTGGTCTGTGTTTTTTTGCCCATCTTTTATTTTCTTTTATTGTCAGTCTGAGATATGGCTTTTCCTTGGGTAACTCTGCCCAGGCCACAAGCATCCTGTGAGTCGCCTTCACTGCTTTTAGACGCTGGGACGCTATGGCAATTATTATTTAATTGGGGCCATGCAAGTTATTATGACTCCGTGAGGCCCCTGCTCCCTCAAACCAGACACCAATGCATTTGTCCTCTTGCTCAGCTGTGCACCAGGGCCTCCCAGTACCTCTTCCTATTCTAAGTGAGACAGTTTGTGTGTGCCTTGTCTCAAGAAGGAGTAGTACACAGCGCTTGTACGAGATCTTCAGTTTCTGGCAATTTTTCGCATGGAATAGCCTCTGATTTCTCCGAACAAGAATAGACTGACGAGTTTCAGAAGAAAGTGATTTGCTCTGGCCATTTTGACTTGTAATCGAACCCACAATTGCTGATGCTCCAGATACTCAACTAGTCTCAAGAAGGGCCAGTTTTATTGCTTTATAAATCAGGCACAACAGTTTTCAGCTGTGCTAACATAATCGGTAAAAGGTTTTTAATGATCAATTATCCTTTTAAAAAAGAAACTTGTATTAGCAAACAACGTGCTATTGGAACACAGGACTGATGGTTTCTGACACGGGGCCTCTGTACGCCTATGTAGATATTCCATTTTTTTTTAAAATTCAGCCGCTCCCTGTTACAATAGCCATTTACAACATTAACAATGTATTCACTGTATTTCTGATCAATTTGATGTTCTTTTAAAATGGACAACATTTTTTTGCTTTTCTTTCAAAAACAAGGACATTTCTAAGTGACCCCAAACTTTTAAACGGTAGTGTGTATATATATCAAAACTTTACCTTTTTGAGTTTCCCAAGTTTGGGAAGGTTGGAAACTGAGATTAAGCCAACGTTTATCAAACTGAGGAATTCCAGATTGACAAATTCTTCTGTGAGGCCTTCGATTTTCCCTTCATTTGATCTGCAGTTGTCCAGGACAAGTTCCCGTATCTATAAGAATAAAAAAGATGACTGAATGTATACAATTGTAATCCATGGAATTTAAAGACAACAGAATATTTTTTGAAATGTATGCATTTATTGTTTACAGCTGAACTACAAACACTGAATTGAGAATGCACACATATTACAAACTTTATTGTATGACATAAGGCATTAGTCGTTGTTTGGGATTACCTACTACTCGGTGGAGCCTTTCTTGAGTTTTTACTATTTTCTACATTGTAGAATAATAGTGAAGACATCAAACCTATGAAATAACATATATGGAATCAAGTGTAATAACCAAACAAGCTAAACAAATCAAACAATGTTATAGTTGAGATTTTCAGCAGTCACCCTTTGCCTTGATGACAGCTTTACACACTGTGGGTATTCTCTCAACCAGCTTCATGAGGTAGTCACCTGAAATGCATTTCAATTAACAGGTGTGCCTTGTTAAAAGTAAATTTGTGGAATATTATGGCAAGAACAGCTCAAATAAGCAAAGAGAAAAAACAGTCCATCATTACTCTAAGTCATGAAGGTCAATCCGGAAAATTAAGAACTTTGAACGCTTTTCCAAGTAAATGCAAAACCCACTAAGCGCAAGGAGGAAACTGGGGTTCTCATGAGGACCGCTAACAGAAAAGGAAGACCTTAGAGAGTTACCTCCTCTGCTGCAGAGGATAAGTTCAATAGAGTTACCAGCCTCAGAAATTGCAGCCTCAAATAAATTATTCAGGAATTCAAGTGCACAGACACATCAACATCAACTGTTCAGAGGAGATCCATGAATCAGCCTTCATGGTCGAATTGCTGAAACCACTACTAAAGAACAACACCAATAAGAAGAAGAGATCTGTCAGCCAAGAACACGAGCAATGGACATTAGACCGTGGAAATCTGTCCTTGGTCTGATGTGAGTCCAAATTTGAGATTTTAACTTAAACTACTGTGTCTTTGTGAAACGCAGAGTAGGTGAACGGATGATCTGGATGTGTGGTTCTCACTGCGGAAGCATGAAGGAGGAGGTGGATGGTGTTTTGGTTGTGACACTGATTTATTTAGAATTAAGGCACACTTAACTAGCATGTGGCTACCACAGTATTCTGCGGTTAGAAAGGCTGCAGCCACTAATCTAATTGCATGGTGATTTATAATTTGTCAACAGGATTGACACCCAAAACACACGCTCCAGGCTGTGTAAAGGCTATTAGGACTAAGGAGAGTGATGGAGGTTAAACAGATGACCTGGCTTCTATAGTCACCCGACTTCAACCCAATTGAGATGGTTTGGGATGAGTTGGACCACAGAGGAAGGAAAAGCAGCCAACAAGTGCTTCAGCATATGTGAAACCTCCAAGACTGTTGGAAAGCATTCCAGGTGAAGCTAATTGAGAGAATGCCAAGAGTGTAAAAAGCTGCACGCAAGGGTGGATATTGGAAGAATCTTTAAGATAGTAAATGATATTTTGATTTATTTAACACTCTGTTTGGTTACTACAGGATTCTATGTGTTATTTCAGTTTTGATGTTCTACTATTATTCACAAATGTAGAAAATAGTACAAATAAAGAAAACCCTGAATGAGTAGGTATGTCCAAACTTTTGACTGGTACGTATATAATGTTATGTTAGTGCTTATATTTCTCCTATTTTACATATGTACTGAAACACCCTCAGAGAGTGGAGTTTGTCAGGGTCTGCCATCATCTACAGCTAGTATTCTGGAGCAATTAGGTTGGAGTGCCTTGGCTCAAGCGTTGCCCCAGATGTTTCACCTGTCTGCTTGGGGATTTGTCCTTAGCAACCTTGTTGGGTTATTGGCCCAACAATAAATTCAAGGTGCATCACTTTATGGATAAATTTTTTTAAAAAATCTTTAATCTAAAACTTCATGGATGAAAAAGGTTAATATACAAAATATGGACCTCAATGATAGGTGGGTTGTTATTCCACTGACAGTTTTCCTGACTTTGCATGGAATACTCATAACGCCCAGTCTGTAGCCAGCAAATGTTACATACACTCCATTAAAATGGCAGAGTCTATGTTTAGTATTCAGGGACAGTCGTTGGTTCAATCAAATGCTCAATGGTAGTAAAGTTTGGAAAAGAAAGTTAACCTTGAACATCAGAGATCATGATTGATAAGGCTATAAAAGTATTTGCTTGGATAATGTTTTTGTCCAGGCACCGTGGTTGTTTTTTTTAACATATTGCCACGAGGAAGAACTGCAGAATACAGTTCTACCTTCACTTGGCCCATTGATGAAATAATTAATGAAAATGCAATGCTTTTCGTTAGTAATCAATACAATTCAATTGGGCCTTATTGGAAGAAATATGTTTACATTGCCAAAGCAAAGTGAACAGATAAAATAAAAAGTGAAATAAAGAATAAAAAAATTTACAGCAAACATTACACCTGTAAGGAAGAGAGCATTTCAAACGCTATTATGGCTATATACAGTGTTGTGTAACGATGTGCAAATAGTTAGCACAAAAGGCAAAACAACCCAACATAAATATAGGTTGTATTTACAATGGTGTTTGTTCTTCACTGGCTGTCTCTTTCTTGTGGCAACAGGTCATAAATATTGCTGGTGATGGCACACTGTGGTATTTCACCCAATAGATATGGGAGTTTATCAAATTTAAAATTGTTTTCAAATTCTTTTGTGGGTCTGCTGACCTGTGGTAATATGTGTTTCTAATCAAAACAAATTGTATTTGCCACATGCAACAAATACAACATAGTAAATGCTTACTTACAAGACCTTAACCAACATTGCAGTTTTAAGGAAAAAAAGTGTTAGTAAAAAATTTAAAATATAAAATAACTTAAGAGCAGCAGGTAAAATAAAATAAACAGTAGGGAGGCTACATACAGGGGGTTACTGTACAGTCACATGGGGCAGGTTAGCCGAGGTAATTGAGGTGTAATATTACATGTGGGTAGAGCAAGCACTATGCATGATAATAAACAGAGAGTAGCAGCAGCATAAAAGAGGGGGTGGATAGTCTGGTTAGCCATGATTAGCGGGTTCAGGAGTCTTATGGCTTGGGGGTTAGAAGCTGTTAAAAAGCCTGGACCTAGACTTCACAGCCTGGTACCGCTGGTTCAAAGGTGCAGAGAGAACAGTTTATGACTAGGGTGTGGCTGGAGTCTTTGACCATTTTTAGGGCCCTCCGACACCGCCTGCAGCAGAGGTCCTGAGATGCAGGAAGTTGGCCCCAGTGATGCATCAATGTAATACACTACCCTACGAAATGAAATTCAAATAATTGAACTGACATTGGTCAATTAGTTGTTTAAAACAAAAATAAAATAGAAACACTAAATGCTCAGCACTAACCGCCACTTGTCTATCAGCAGAGAGTAATTATAACAGATGTATTCCCAGAAATACTAACCAGAGATGGTCCCTTGTAGCTCAGTTGGTAGAGCATGAAGGCTTGTAATTAAGGTTGTGGGTTCTTTTGTCAAGCTGGGCCAGTATGAAAATGTATGCACTCACTAACTGTAAGTCGCCCTGGATAAGAGCGTCTGCTAAATGACTAAAATGTAAATGTAAAATTGTAGTGCCTTGCGGTCGGAGGCCGAGCAGTTGCCATACCAGGCAGTGATGCAACTAGTCAGGGATGCTCAAGGAGCAGCTGTAGAACATTGAGGATCTGAGGACCCATGCCAAATATTTTCAGGCCTCCTGAGGGGGAATAGGCTTTGCCGTGCCTCTTTATTACTCATCTTGGTGTGTTTGGACCAGTGACAGCTTGGTTGGTGATGTGACACCAAGGAACTTGAAGCTTCCCAATCCAATTCACCTTACAGCTGCTGAAGTGAGAATGAGGGCGGGCTCAGTCCTCTTTTTTCTTCCTGTATTCCAATCATCTCCTTGTCTTGATCACGTGAGGGAGAAGTTGTTATCCTGGCAACCACATGGCCAGGTCTGAACTCCTCCCTTTAGGCTGTCTCATCAAGAAACGGTGATCAGGTCACCACTGTTGTGTCTGTCATAAAACTTCTAATGAAGGTGTTAGGAGTCGTGCCTGGCCATGCTCATGGGTGAACACAGTGAGTACAGGAGGCACTGACTGCACGCCTGAGCGCTCCCGGTTGGCAGATGTATGTTACCTACCCTACTACCTGGGGCTGGCCCGGCCAGGAAGTCCAGGATCCAGTTGCAGGGAGGTGTTTAGTCCCAGGGTCCTTAGCTTAGTGATGAGCTTTGGTCGGCACTAGTGGTGCTGAACGCCTGAGCGGCAGTCACGAACAGCATTCTCACGTGAGATGTTCCTCTTGTCCAGGTGGGAAAGGGGCGGTGGTGGAGGCACAAGAGATTGCATCATCTGCGGATCTGTTAAAGGTATGCAAACTGAAGTGGGTCTAGGGCTTCTGGGATAATGGTGTTGATGTGAGCCATGACCAGCCTTTCAAAGCACTTCATGGCTAGACTTTAGTGTTCTGGGGCACAGGAACTGTGGTGGTTCAGTCTCAGGTGGGCCTCTCTGAACTGCTGCTCTGCTGCCAACAAGGCAGAGTTCATCTCAGCCTATATACCAGTCCTCTGATCACTTCTCTGGGCGCTGACGGAAACATGGATTACCACTGAAAATAATTTCTGCTACTCCTACTGCTCTCTCCCTGCCTGACCATGTGTTCTCGCATACCTCGCCATCAACCTGTCCTTGACCGCTGGCTATGTCCTTCCGTCTTCAAGTAGAGCGAGAGTTGCACCCCTTCTCAAAAAAACCAACACTCGATCCCTGATGTCAAATAACTACAGACCAGTATCCTTCTTTCTTTCCTCTCCAAAACTATTGAGCGTCCGTCTTTAGCCAACTCTTTTGCTATCTCTCTCAGAATGACCTTCTTGATCCAAACCAGTCAGGTTTCCAAGACTGGTCTCTACAGAGGCTTTCCTGACTGCCAAAGCTAATTCCTCTCTCTGCTCTTGTCCTTTCTAGACCGGTCTGTCAGCTTTTGATACTGTGAACCATCAGATCCCTCCTCCGGCTCCTCACCGAGCTGGGCATCTCTGGCGCGGCTCACTCATGGGATGCGCTCCCACCTGACCGGGCTCGGCCCTACCAAGTGGCGTATGCAGGAATCTGTCTCCGCACCACGGCTCACCACTGGTGTCCCCAGGGCCTGTGTTCCAGTCTCGCTCCTATTCTCGCTATACACCAAGTCACTTGGCCTGGCCATATCCTCACATGGCTCCCAGACACTGCAGCGGACTAAGACTGCCGCAACCAACACCTCCTTCCCTTGATGTTAAAGCTAATGATTGCGTTGCCTGCGCATTATAATGCAAGGGGGCGATCGTCGCCGCAAGCCAACTTGGCCTTATAAAAGACGATCGTCGCTCGGCAACGTCGGTCCGCAATGATTCTGCCATCCATGGCCGGCTAATCTTCATGAGGTCTCCAACAAAGCGGTATTGGCACCCGGACAACACCCCATCGCCACCAACATTGTAGAGTATGATCGCCGGTTTTGTATCATGCACTGTAACATTTCGGTGAGAGGTCACCTGCCCATGCAGCAGGTTGCGCCATAGAGGTCGAATCCAGGCACTTGTCATCTCCTTACCCGATTGTTTCAGCAACTCGCTGTTGGCTGGACTCTGCCTGTGCCATTAAAACCTTACAACTCATCCAGAATGCCGCAGCCCATCTGGGTGTCTAACCTTCCCAAGTTCTTCACATTACCTCGCCCTCCGCACTCCACTGGCTTCCAGTTGAAGCTTGCATTCACAGGGCATTGTATCTATCTCACCTCTCACCAACAGCCTCACGTGAAGACAGTCTCGCCTCCGCCCAGTCAAAACTGTCTCGCTGCTCTGGCACCCAATGTGGTGGAACAAGCCTCATGACGCCAGGACAGCAGAGTCACTCACCACCTTCCAGACACTTGAAACCCCACCTCTTAAAGGAATACCTGATAGGATAAAGCAAACTTTCACCCCCTACCCCACCCAAAAAGAAAAGTAAAGTGACATCCCACTGGCTATATGGGTGAACGCACCACACCCCAAGTCGCTCTTGGATAAGAGCGCCTGCAAAATGACGAAATTGTAATGTAAATGTCTGCTTTAAACATGTTGGTATTACAGACTCGAAATTGTGGACATGTTGAAAATGTTAGTGAAGACACTTCAGCGTATAGCCTGGAGTACGCCGCCCTGGTGGATCCATCTGGCCCAGCGGCCTTGTGAATGCTGACCTGCTTAGTAAAGTCTTAATCACATCGGCGACGGAGACAGTGCGGACCGCAAGTCATCCGAACAGCTGATGCTCATGCATGCTTCAGTGTTGTTTTCACCTAAAAGCCAGCATAGGGCGATTTAGCCTGCTCCGGTAGGCTCACACTGAGGGCCCTCTCCCAGATCTGTGCCACAACACACAAATCCTGTCTCTGAGCCTCTACGGAGAATTCCTTTGACCTCATGGCTTGGTTTTTGCTCTGACATGCACTGTCAACTGTGGGACCTTATATAGACAGGTGTGTGCCTTTCCAAATCATGTCCAATCAATTGAATTTCTACTACAGGTGGACTCAAATTATTAGGAAACATTTGGGTGATGATCAATGGAAATAGTGATGCATCGAGCTCAATTTTGAGTCCAGAAAAGGGTCTGAAACGTTTTTTAATACATTTGCAAACATTTCAAACCTGCCTTGTCATTATAGGCGCCAAAAGGCAGCAAAAGCAATGCCGGGTATACAAGTATTATTGTGTGTAGATTGATGAGGAATACAATTCATTTAATACATTTGTAGAATAAGGCTGTAACATAGCAAAATGTGGAAAAAGTCATGGGGTAAAATGTCTGAATACTTTCTTCCGAATGCACTGTATATCAAATAAAAACTAGACAGTGAGGGAGACTCTACAATTTAAAAAAGTAATGGCATAGCATGTGGACTCATTGATTTGTTATAATGTTTGAGTCACTCATATAGCATAAGAACAAGGCATAAGCCACAGCAAAATGTACCTAATTTCAGAAACTAGGTATTATGTCACACGGTCACTGCTTCACAGGACCAGCATTTGAATGCAAAAATATTTTTATCAAATGAGTTTTTTGGCAGAAATGAGAACTTTCATGTAGCTTTAATAAATACTTGTATTGTGCTTCCTTTTTTAGTCTGTAATAGTTTGTAAGCCCTGCCACATCCGGACGCAGCGCCGGGTGGCTGTGTAGCACGATTCAATCTTAGCTGCGTATTGACTCTCTGCCTGTTTGATGTCTCTCGAGGAGGGCATAGCGGATTTCATAGGTTGGCCCTAAGCATAAGAGTCCCGCCTCCTTGAAAGCTAGCTCAACCTTTTAGCTCAGAGCGAATGTTGCCTTCACAAAAGTAGGAAGCATTTGGTCACTGTGGGGGTGACGGGCCATCGATGTACCTATTGATGCAGCTTTCAGTGACTGATGGTAATCTTCAATGCTATCAAAGAATCCCGAACATATTCCAGTCTGTGCTAAAGCAAAACAGTCCCAGCTTTTAGCATAATATGTGGGAACAACATTTGGGCAGGAGGTTGGGAGAAGTGCAGCCTAGTTTCACTCTGTGGGTTGTGGTGGTACAGGTCTGTCTTTGAGAGTTGTATTCATTTTATCATGCTTTCATCACCTACAGCAACGCCAAGGATTGGCAGGACAAAAACTGAAAATAAAATTATCATCAAATTTATTAGAAATGATCGCTTCAGTCATTTTCTGGTGCCGTAATTAATCATAGGACAGTTTGATACATTGTGTTCATGGGCCTCGTGTAAACAAATTCAATGTCTAAACATCACTGTTACCATGGTTACTCCATGGCTATCAGTCTGAAAGAAGTCGCTGTAAAAAAGATGCAATAGTCACTACATGCCAGAATGTTGAATACAATTTTACTTAAACATACTTTACTTGTTGTGGAGATAAAATGTCCACAGGAAAGTATTATCAGCACAACTGTTTTGGGCGCCGGTAGGTATATTGGTCTGTTTGTTTGTAATCTGGCATGAAAATCTCCGTATTTCACGATACACATGTAAACAATATTTGAATAATCAACGCTGGAAAACCAACGCTTTCCTGGTAGTAATCAGCTGGAAGTGTTTGCAGTTCGGTTCGTGTTTGTCAGGTGCGTCTGCTGGGAAAAATAAAACCGAATACAAAACGATATAACAGACCAGCATACTGAAGGTCGGTTGACAACGCCCAAAGATTGTTATAACTAAAACCAGATAGACTACAGTCGTCGCTCAAATGGAAACAAATTAGTCATAGTGGGCATATTTCCGTTAGGGAATGCCTCGCTTTGCGCGGCGCGCAGTGTGTACAGTTCCAATTTGCACTCCTAAACAATGCATTAAAAAAAACACTTTGGCAAAGGGGTAAAGTTCATAAAACTTTGTACACACCTTTTCGTGTCTGTAATAGATTTTAGTTTTGGACAGAAAACTGTGTTGGAGACTTCAATGTTTCACCGATGAGAAAATTTGTAGAATGTCGGCTCAAAACCCATTTAGTTACATCTTCTCCGTGTCTGCTGTCATTACTGGGCTTCCTCTCACTACCATATTTGCGAGTGAGTGAGAACGCCAGGCGGATGCCTTACATTTATACATCCGGTGAAATATCTGTTTCATTGTTCTATCTGTGGTTTCCCCTCAGGAGGTTGTATGCAATAAGGCACAAGGGTGTAGTTACAGTGAGGTAAAAAAATATTTGGATCCCGCCGATTTTGTACATTTGCCCACCGACAAAGAAAATGATCAGTCTATAATTTTAATGG